>NC_136263.1:161625476-161755476 GCF_964187855.1 Myxine glutinosa
TGACTGCTCTTTTCCATCTATTGCTGTAAATAATATTGGTCGCTCTAAAATATTGCTTGTGTGTGTATAATAAATCTGTTCTTCCTCCAAACTCTGTCTTTCTTCTCTCTTCTTCTCTTTCGGTCGCTTTAGAGGTTTCCCAATTGAATATCTGTAGCGCGATTAGTCAACGTTCGGGTGGAATCGGGTTCTAATCGGGGAGTAACTGTTCGGACGCGGTTAAATACACCACCGCTCGGTAAAATAACATCCAAAAACCGTGTCCGTAACAATTGGTGTCGGGGAGTGAGATCGACCCGGAGCGCGCTGCACGCGCTCAAAATTATAAAGCGGACGAAATTGTGTTGTTTTATAAAACCCGAATTTTTAGATCGCGCCATGGACAATCAAGGCGATCGGATGTCGGTGGGGGAGATAGACGGGTTAGGGGTAACCCAGGAACCAGGGGAAATGTATGTGGAAGAAAGGGAGGAGGAAAATGGCAATGTGGTTGCGGGAATTTCAGGTGCACAAAATGGCGCTCTAGCGCACGTGATTACAGCGGCGCCACATTTAGCCACGCCCATGGTCGCGGTAGTCGAACCGGAGATGCCAATGGATTTGAACCTTTTTTTTATACAAATGAAGGCCCTTATGGCCCAGAATAGTGAGCGATTGGAGGGCCGGATGGATGCTCAGAGTGAGCAAATGGGGGTAATGGGAAACCAAATGGGGGTAATGGGGAACCGGATGGATGCTCAGGGTGAGCGATTGGAGGGCCAAATGGGGGTAATGAGGGACGAAGCGAGGGGTACCGGTGAGGGATTAGAAAAGAAATTTGAGGGATTAGACAAGAAATTTGAGGGATTAGACAAGAAATTTGAGGGGTTAGACAATGGGATAGAAGGGGTGAAACATGGGTTAACGGGGGTGGAAAACAGAATGGCTGCCCAGGAGAATCAGTTAGAGGGGGTGAAAAATGGGTTAATGGGGTTAGAAAATAGGATGGAGGACAAATTGCGGGAAATAGGGGAACAATCCGCCCGGGAAATCGAACAGATGGGGAACCAGATGGAGGAAATACGACGAGGGGTGAGTGAGGAGGTCTCGGGGCTGCGCGAGGAGGTAAAGCGAGGCGAAAAGCGTATAGAGAAAGAGGTGAGAAATAATACGGCTAAGTTACAAGGGGGAATAGAAGATCTGACGGAGGAGGTGGAGCAGCTGACAGAGGGACAAACTAAGTTAGTGGAGCAGGTTCAAAAGAACACTGCGGTACTAGGAGGGTTGAAGGCGACACAAAAAGAAATTAAAAACGAATTAATAGCGACGCAGAGGCAATGTCAGATGGTAAGGGAGGAACTGACAATGAGGGTGGACGAGGTGACAGAGATAATGGAGACAAAGGACCGGCAGGTGAGGATGCACATAGAGACGGTCACGGTAGCCTTAGAGGACGAGCTTGAGGAGACGCACCGAGAAATAAAAGAGGTTAAACAAAAATTAGAGGAAGTGGGAGAAGAGGTGAGTGAAATTAAGAAGGGACGGACAGAAACTAAGAGAGAAATCCAGGAGGAGGTAATGGAATATGTGCAAGGTCGGTGCTCAACTCATGATGTGATGCTCACTAACCAAATAAAGAGTTTGCAGGTGGCAAAGGAGGTACGGGGACGAGGTGCCAAGGTGAGTGGCAATGTATATGATGTGAGGAAAGCTTCAGTCGGCTTGGGGATTGGTTTGGATCCGGTTGTTCGTGAAAGGCCGTTGGTGAGGTGTGCGACAGGTCTGGTGTGCGAAAAAAGAGGTGTGCGAGAATGTCCGACCAGGGGGTGTGTGAGGAAAAAGTGCACGCCGAGGAGTGAGTGTGCCGTCAGGAGTGAGCCGGTCGTAGCGCGTGTGCGAGGGAGCACAGGGAAGCGCGGTGTGGTGAGTGTTACGGAGGAAGTAACGAAAAAGTGTGCGCGAGAGGATGCGCGAGAAAGGTGTGTAACGGACGGGTGCATGAGGAAAGAGTGTGCCGTCGAGAGTAAGGGTGAGTGCGCTGTCAAGAGTGGAGGTGAGAGTAGTGAGAGTGAAACGGAGCGTGAGTTGGTTGTGGCAGGTGAGCGAGGATGTACACCTGGAATAGAAGGATGCACACCTGGAATGGTAGAGCGTGAGTGGGAATGCACGCTGGAATTGGTAGTGAGACACGTGGTTGGGTGTGCGAGTGAGAGCACACCTGTGATTGTCACAGAGGAGGTGACCGAGAAAGGGGCGCGAAGAGGTGTATTGGTGAGGTGTGCGAGCAACGAATGTGTGCCAAAGTGTTCGGTGGTCAGGTGTGTGACCAAGGCTGTGAGTGGAATGGGTGTACCGAAGTGTGTCAGGAAAGGTACGAGGAGAATGGGAACAGCTGCATGTATGAGCAAGAAAGGGGTAGCGTATGCTTGTAGGAATCCAGGTGAAGCGTCGACGATAACTGGGTTAAAGGTTAGAACGACTTATAGCCGACTCGGGCCCTCGGTGCGTGCCGGGCTTCGCGTGCCGCGAGAACCAGCGGGGATCCGAACCACGGCGGTTTCGAAAGAACCGCCGTGCGCGATCCACGCTGGGCCTCGCGTGGAACGGCCGCGTCCGGGCTCCACTAGGCGGAGCGGGCAGCTCGATAGGAAGGGTCGTCATGGCGACCACTTTTTGGTGAGACGTGCCGGCAGGTCGAGATCGGGACATTGGATGGCTCCACGCCGAGGTGGTGCATGGGATCTCGGCCCGGGTAAGCCTCCGTCCCTGCCCCGAATGCGGGACGTATCCAGCCGCTGGCACAAAAGAACCCGCGTTCATTGCTCGGCTGTACGAAGCCGGGCTGTAGATGTGAATTGGCGCACCGAGAGGATGTAATAAGTAGACGGACTGTGATAGTGATAGTGATTTGATACAAAATTTAGAAAAGTGAATAGAATTGGCAGTAAATAGAAAATTTTTGACTTGTGGAATCTCGACGAACAAAATTGATAGTGAGAGACCCGCGATGTGGTGGGATGGCAACTCCACCATCCCTCACAGAGTGGGGGCAAATGCGCAATAGTTTATGGGGTGGCTATGACAACCGAGCCAGGGAGGGCTTGGATAATGATAGGGATCTAGAAGAGATTGACATTAGGTAACGTTAAGTTTAGTTAGTGACTGATACCTGTAGTGGGGACGCAGGTAGATTAGTGTGGATTATAATGACGTGGGAGCGCAATAGTTTAAAGGGACGACTGGGAAGCGCAAGTTTCAGAGGGGAGAAGTTAGCTGAGATGATGCCGTGTGTGTGAGGATTGAACGGGTGAGAATGGAACAGGTGTGATTGCACAGGTGTGCAACTGAACAGGTGTGTGGAGCAGTGTATGAGGGAGTAGTGGTGATTGCGTGTTGTGTTGACCAAATGGTCCAGGAAGAAAGGAGGGTGCAGGTGGCACCAGGTATGATTGCACAGGTGTGCAACGACAGGTGAATGAAAGACAGGTGTATGGAATAAATGGTATGGAGTATTGGAATGGATGGTCGTGGAGTGAGTATGGTGGAAATTGTGGAGTGGAGTGGATGGTGCGAAGGTGTGAATGGGGGAAGAGTGGACCCCCATCACGGATACCCGGGGCGGGTAGTGTAAGTGTTAGGTAGGGGGTATAGGTAAATTGTGGTTGGATATTGGCATCTGTGGTGCGAGTAGAAGAATGGTCTTTGGATGGGTGCATTAGTGTTGTGGAAATGGCTGGGCGTGTAGCCTGTTAGTGTGTGTAGTTGGTTTGGGCACTCCACCACTGTGAGGATGTCGGCCAGGTGAGGCCGCAGGTGGGCTCTGGGAGCCAGTAGTAGTTGTTGTGGATGGGGCCCGAGGATCCGGAGGACGGACCCGGGTAGCCCAGTGCCAGAGGGCACCAGTGGGGTGACAGATCCAAGAGGGGTCTTCCCCAGTTAGTTAGGTTAGGGTGAGGAGCAGGTAAGCTCGGGTGGCAACTACAGTGGTGGAGGTGTGCAGGTGGGTAGACCTGCTGGGAGAGCTACACGTCGCAGCCCAGAAATTGTGCGAGGGCACAGGGAGATGAATCGGGGGAGTGAGACCCCAAATTGAGAAGCACCACAGTTTGGTCAATGGGAATTGGTTTTTAAAACCACATAGAGTAAGATTGCCAATGGATTGGCAGGGAAAGACCCCGGGTAGTGTAAAGTGTGTTAAAATCATTTAGAGGATAGTTAGGATGAAGGATCTCCTCACACCATCTGCATCCACTCACCTGAGGTGACAGGTAACTCCACACCATGCCATGTTTTATTATTTTTTATTGTGCAAATGTTTGGAATGTGAGACGCATCATGACGTGGGTGTGACATTGTGCTTTGATGTTCCATCTCTGCCTCCTTATGAGGATTGATGATGAATTGATGATGGCAAATTTTTGAAGTAGAGGGATTGTGGTGACGAATTTGGTATAAGGGAAATATGGGGAAGACGTGACAGTAGTGACGAATTTGTAAATGGGTAGATTTTGTAAATATGGGGTAAGAGCAAGGGTAGTGTAGGTGACAGGGGGGTGACGTACGGTAGGGACGAGCTTTCTCACTTCGCCCTCCGTACGCATTTCACCTTGCATTGCCTTGTTTGACGTGTACCCTTGTGACCTTACCCCTCGCTCAATTGTCTTTCTTTTGTCTCCCACATGACCTGTGCGCCATTGGGTGCCGAGGGGAGCGTGCGTGAGGTGGCCATTGTGCGCCCGAGATTCCCAGAACCAGCACGCATTGCGTTGATGTACCACTTTATGGACCGCTGTTCGGCGGCCAAGTACCACTTGATGGACCCCAGGTTCTGGGGCAGAGCACCTCTGTTGGAGACCGGCCATAGTGGCCAGGGAATCTTGCTTGCGGACCTCGGTAAGGTGGCACCTATGCCAAACAGGTGGACCACCCTTAGTTGGCCCCTGAGGCCCTAAATAATAATAAAAAACGAACACAAGTTGTGCTTTTTATTATGTCCAAATAGGCCGCATGAAGCCAGAAGACGTCAGGAAGAACATCGGCCCAGCAGACAAGGAGAAGACCACCACCAGTTGTTTTGTTGTGTTTATTATGAACCATGGTGACTGCGCACCGAGTGGTGCTTTGTGGTGCTTTTGGGTGCTTTTGGGTGCTTTGGTGGTATTGGTACTGGTGCATCGATGCAATGCGTGCTGTCTCCTCCCTCCCAACAGGAATTTCTTTCTCTTGTTCCCTAAAAAGAAAAAAAAAAAACACACAGGTCCTGGGTTGCGTTGTAAATAAGAAATCACGTCATTGTAAATAATGCTCCCCACCGTAAATGTATAGTTTCAGAATAATTCCGTAATTCGGTTAGCTGTGGGCTTGAGTCTGTTAGACAGGATGCAATGCAATAGGGGGACATACTTATTTGTGTTTTAAAATTGTCACACTCAGGGTCAGGTTAATTGTAGAGGGAATTACACCTACATGTCACACTCAGTTAAGTCTAGTAGGCCCGAGGACGTGCCTGAAGAAAGGAGGGTGCAGTGTAACGATTTTGAGAAGTGTAACGGGTTTTGAGAAGTGTAACGGGTTTTGAGGAGTGTAACAATTTTGGAGGAAGGGTAACGGATGTGAAGAGTATGGTTTTGGTATGGTAACATCCTGGTAATGTAAATAATGGTCGCAGCCGTCCTCCTAATTAATTTCATAGAACATACACGCAGGTCACGATATATCTTTTAAATAGTGTATTTCCTTATTCCATGTAGGCTAAGTATGTGTTTTCCACTAGATTGACTTTGCATTGTATCAAACAAAATAAGCGTAGGCCCTTCCAATTTCCCCAAAACCTCCCTTCCATTTGCCTTCCGCATTTTGGTCGGTTTTTCTCTTCAACCACCATTGGCCACGAGGTAAGGTTGGAGAAGAAAGGCGTGTCTCCACCTCGTCAGAAGAGGGCAGGAGTGAACCGGCCCTAACAGCCAATCAACACCGCGGTGAGTGACCCGGTAGGCGTGCCCTCGGAGCCGGCGGCTTAATTCCGCCGGAGGTGATAAAAGCGAATGTAAGGAACTGCTTGAAAGAGAGGCCTTGAGAGATACGCTGGGGGATGACCTGGAAGAGGAGCGCAATCCACCGCAAGCCCTACCTACCTACCTGCCTGCAATATCCCCTGTCGTTGGAGAGACGCGCTGAACGGAGGGAGACGGCTCCACCCCAGGAAGAGGAGCAGGTGTGCCGAGCCAGCGCGTGACGGCCGCGGATACGCGACGGAGGTTTTCCCGCCAAAACCGCGAGGGGTTGAAAGCTGCTGCCTCCGACCTTGCCTTCCTCTCAAGCAATCAACCTCGAGCCATTACCTGCCTGCAATATCCACCGTGTGAGTGTGAACGTCCTGTCCTACTCGTTTGTCTTGGGGATTAAGTAAATGAAATAGAATAAGTTAACAATGCACTGTGTGACTGCTCTTTTCCATCTATTGCTGTAAATAATATTGGTCGCTCTAAAATATTGCTTGTGTGTGTATAATAAATCTGTTCTTCCTCCAAACTCTGTCTTTCTTCTCTCTTCTTCTCTTTCGGTCGCTTTAGAGGTTTCCCAATTGAATATCTGTAGCGCGATTAGTCAACGTTCGGGTGGAATCGGGTTCTAATCGGGGAGTAACTGTTCGGACGCGGTTAAATACACCACCGCTCGGTAAAATAACATCCAAAAACCGTGTCCGTAACAATATATATATATATATATATATATGCATAGTCATGGCAAAAATATTGGCACCCTTGCACTTTTTTCAAATAATGCACCATTTCTTCTGGAAAATTGTTGAAATTAAAAAATCTTTTGGTATCCACATATTTATTTCTTAGGCTTGTAGTGGAACAAGCTTTTGTGGAACATGGAACAAGCTGTCACTCAAGCTTTTGGGTCTCACTATCTGCCATGATCTTTCTTGGGAAAACCACATTTCCAAGCTGGCCTCCAAAGCCAGTCGCCGACTGGGCATCCTCAGTCGTGCGATGTCCTTCCTTGGCACAGCTGAGCTCCTCACCACATCCCAAGGCTTTCATCCACAGCTCAATGGAATACTGTTCTCCCCTATGGGCCGGTGCTCCTGCCTCACACCTCGCTCGTCTTCACGCTGTTGAAACCAAAGCTTTCAGAATCATTGGAATCTCCCGCGATGAAGCTGATTGTGAGGGCCTTTCACTCACTCACTGCAGGCAGGTTGGTGGTCTTTCTGTCTTCTACCGACACCCCTCCGGCCTTGCTCCCCCAGCCCTGTCTGTATTCTATCCCCCGAATATTCCTACAGGTCGCACAAGATCTGCCAGCAACCCTCTTCTGGTGAAACTGCCAAAATCAACACCTTCACTCTTTCATTCCTCTTTTCATTTGACACATTTGAGATATTTCAAACACAACATTTGAGAGCAGGGACATCGGGAGATCTGTGGGAGGGAGAGGGCTTGGGGGGAGGAGGCGTGGGAAGGGGGGGGGGGGGGTGGGAGAAGTATAAAGCACAAGGACACCAAGGACTTCCAGGACTTCCAGGACAGAAGTTGGTATTTCAAAAAAGTGGATCTTACCCAGCGCTACCTGTTGTTCCTTTGGTCTTGATTTGTATTGTGGTTTTGTAATGAAATGTGGGTTTTATAAAAGTGTCATGTGTGTTGCAAAGTGTGTATGGATGTGCTGAAAAGATGTGCGGAAAGAGAAAGAGATTAATAGGGACGGGGAGAGAGATAAGAAGGGATATGCAAAGAGAGGGGAATCTACATTAAGGGAATTAAGAAAAATTAAAATTAATAATTAATTTAATAATTAATTAATTAATTAATTAATTAATTAATTAATAATTAATAATTAATAAATTTTTTTAATAATTACTATTATTAAATAATAATTAATTCATTAATTAATAATAATTAATTAAGGAAAAGAGAGGGGAATGACAGGGGTTATAAAGGGAATTCAAAACCTGCTCCACAATCACAATGCATTTCCCTGTCCACTGATATGAGGGAAGTGGTAATCTATCTCAGCAAAATATAACCGATATATCTAAACTCCAGGATTTATTTATGTGTTGGATGGAACTCCCTGGGGTCTTCCAAAACCGCAACAATATACTGTACATACAGCACTGTGCAAACGTTTGGGTTATTCCGACGATATTCATACTTGAGGGTAAATTCATCAAATTGTCAGTGATCAAACTCATATGTATTTACTATTGTCAATTAAAATCCTTTATAAATGTGTATGAAACAAAATGCTTAAGGCAATAACAACAACAGTGTCATTTTATAGTATCTGTTAATACGTTCTGTGTCTGCCCTTTACCTTCCTGAGTGCCAACACTTTTCCCATGCTTCTTGTATATGACTGAAGCACTATTACAGGAATATTGTGCCAAATACCTTGTAATACATTCCACAATTCTGCAAGGTTATCTGGGTTCCTCTTGTTCTTGTCTCTTTCCAGCTAATCCCATAGTTCCTCGATGGGACTCATGTCTGGACTCTGGGTTGGGTTTTAACTCTGGGTTTTAACACTTGGAGCAAATTAGCTGTAACCTTATTCTAAAAATATTGTTTTATTATATTGAAAGCATATTTGGATCATTATCTTGTTGGAAAATGGATTTTCTTCTGATTAAACGAATTCCACTTGGAACTGCATGGTGCTGCAGTATCTGCTTGTACCTCTCTTTTGTTAGCCTGCCATTGATTTTAACAAGTTTTCCTTCACCAAAAGCTGAGACAGTCACAGACCCTCCCCATGTTTAACGGTACTCTGCAAACTTTGCATGTCATAACGTTCTCCAGGTCTTCGGTGTACGAACTAGTGTTTCATGGATCCAAAAAGTACAAACTTTGATTCAACAGACCAGAGACTTCGGTTGATATTTCGTTTTCTTCAACAGATTAGCAGAGTACGTGAAAACTTCAACAGATTAGCGAATACAATTTGTATACAAGCATAAACACAACAAACTAGAAGAGGTATCTCTCACTCACCTTGCAAAAAAAACACCAAAAACAGGTGAAATTATAAGATGGCATGCACCAAATCGAGAAACAAACAAATGCAGCCCCAACAATTGCAAAAAAAGACAAAAGAAAAATACAAGACGAAATATCCACAGATATATAGTGACAACTGGGAGAAAGACAAAAGAGCAAGAAATATATTTTTTAAAAGTCAGACAGATTGGGAATAGACATATAAGGATCACTGGAATGGAAGGGAGAATGAATCTAAATATATGCCCAAGACCAAAGATACTACAAGAATGCGTTTTTATTTTTATTTTCTTTGTATACTGAGTCGAAGCTCGTCGTGAAAGAGCTAACACATTACACATGAAAACATGCACTGACCCATAACACATACAACAAGAAAGAGCAATCAGAGATTGCAAAACCTTGCCAGGATGTGTTTTCAATGGTTTTTAAGGCTTTTGTGTTAAAACAAATATGGCGGCCGAACCACGTGAAGGATGACATCATCATTATGTTTTTTCTCCACCAATTTATTCCGAGATTATGCTCAATAAATTTCATCTTGATCGGATGAAGTTTTGTACTTGTCGAATTATGACGTCATAATGGAGGGACTGATGACATCATCATTAGCATATTTTATTCCCCATGGAGAGTTATTTACAATGAGCCATGTCTCAATTTTTTCTGTTCAGCACGTTATGAGATATAGAGGTGCAAAGGTTTTCGGTTTTTCCAAGATGGCGACCGAATCACGTGACATATGACGTCATAATTATCATTAAAAATTTTTACAGGTGGAGTTGCACCTTTGGTAAAAAAAATTCCTGTCAATCGGGCTAACAGTTGCAGAGAAAATCATATTTATTCTGTGTGGACAAACAGACAAACAAACAAACGGACTAAAATGCAATACTCCTCAGGCGAGGGTAATAAATAAAGGGAGCAGGAGACAAGAGGGGGGGGAGAGAGAGGAAAGCATACAAGCACAACAACAGTGGAGAACAGGGAGGTCGGTAGATCTGTGGAAGGGAGAGGGCTGCGGGGAGCCAGCGGGGGGGAGGAGGGGGGGAAGGGATACACGGTATAAAGCAAATGAACACTAAATATATTGTACCTCTGGCGCGGCGAGGGCGAGACAATGGGCGAGGCAAGACAATACGTGGTCGCAGGCAGGGGAGCATTATCTCATCTGCTCACACACACACACCAATGCAGTGCTGTCCATGAGGAAAGAAGGAAATTATTATTAAGATTTTTTTTGTTGTTGTTAAGACTTAGAACACCAAACAACAAATAAATTGGAGATTGAAAGAGGTGGATTTGGGGTGTTTTATCAAGGGTAGAAAAGATCAAGGTTTTGGATGGGAGAAGATAAGAGCTGGTGGTGAACAGCTGTTTTAAAGACCTGGAGGGAGGAGTGGGATTGAAGAGAGTGAGGGAGTTTGTTCCAGAGGGGGGAGAAAAGAGGGATGAAAGAGTGAAGGTGAGCAGAGAGTCTTGATTTTGGCAGTTTCACAAGAAGAGGGTTTCTGGCAGATCTTGTGCGACCTGTACGAATATTTGAGAGACAGAGCACAGACAGAGTAGGGAGAGCTAGGCCAGAGAGGAGTCGGTAGAAGACAGAAAGCCCACCAACCTGCCTGAGGTGAGAGAGTGATAGGCCAATGATTCTGAATGCTTTGGATTCAACAGCGTGAAGCTGAGCTGGGCTATACAGCCCCGAGAAAGAAAGATCCCATCCAGCATGAAGTTCGTGAAGCCAAACAGGAGTACCAGCCCCAAGGGGAGTATTCCATTATTCCAGTATTCCATTGAGCTGCGGATGAAAGCTTTGTATGTGGTGAGGAGCTCAGAAGTGCCCAGAAAGGACTTCGCATGACGGAGGATGCCCAGTCGGCGACTGGCTTTGGAGACCAGCTTGGAAATGTGGTTTTCCCAGGAAATATCATGGTAGATATTGAGACCCAAAAGCTTGAGGGATAGAACTTCTTCAAGAGGATTGTTCAGAAAGTAGATGGGAGGGTTGTCCAGATGGTCTCTTCGGAGAGACAAAGTGAGAGCGAGAGATTTGTCGGGATTGAAAGACATGTTCCACTTGTTTGCCCAGTCTGTGATTTTGTCCAGGTCTGCAGAGAGTGAGGAGGCTGCAGACTGCCGATCTGAGGGATGAGGAATGGAGCGACAGAGAGTAGAGTCATCAGCAAAAAGATATAGAGGATTTTCCAGGGCGTCGGAGAGACAATTTTAATGAAGACCATAAAAAGCACAGGGCCCAAAACACTGCCGTGGGGAACTCCAGCCTGAACAGGAAGGGGATATCAGAGAATTCCATTCAGGGCCACACATTGGCTGCGACCAGAGAGGAACTCGGCAAGCCATGTGTGGTGGTTTCTATGAATACAATAGAAGGAGAGTTCGGTGAGCAGGGCGGCGTGCCAGACCGTATCGAAGGCACATGATATGTCAAGGGAGACAGCTCAAATTTCCTGTTTGACATTGAGGACATCCATCCATTGTTGAGACAGCAAAAGCAGCATGTCCAGAGTAGAGTGCCCTGGTCTGAAACCAAATTGATGATCAGAGATCAAGCCATTGGAGAAGAGGAAGGATTTAATATCAGACGCAATTATGGATTCCATGACTTTGCTGATGATTGGAAGTAGGCTGATTGGTCTGTAGTTGAAAGGATCTGTTTTTGCACACGTTTTGTGTAAAGCGGTAATGTTGGCTGATTTACAAGCTGTTGGCAGATGACCTTGAGCAAAAGAGAGGGTGAAGAGAACAGAGAGAGGGTGAGATAGAGCGACAGAGCTGGATTTTAACACCCGTGGGCTGATGCTTTCTGGTCCAGTTGCAGAATCAGAGTCGAGGTTTGACAGAAACTTCTCCACCTTGTCAGGAGAGAAGGACACAGAGTCCAGATGCAGCTGCGTATGCCTGGGTAAGGTGGGTACAGAGAGCGATGGGTTTGGGACACAAGATTTTGAGGAAAACACAGAGTTGAGGCATTTGGCTTTTTCACGTGCAGTGTCAGCTGTGTTGCCGTTTGAGGTAGGGGAGGGGGATGGAGGGGCAACAAACACCAGAAACAGACTTGACCAGATGCCACCAGGATTTGGTGGAGGGGGACAGTTTTGAGAGTTCAGTCTTGAGAGTAGAGAGATAGTGTTTTCTGGCTCTCCTGAGGGTAGACAAACACTGGTTCGGAGCTTGGTGGAAGGAACTGAGATTGCCTTCCGTTGGATTTGCCTTCCATGAGGTGAAGACAAGTTGTTTCAAGGCAGCTGCCGCACCACAAGATTCAGTGTTCCATGGATGGGAGGAAGGGTATGACAACTGAAGACGAGATGGGATAAATCTGTGCATGAGAGAGAGCAATTTTCTTTGGAAGAATTCCCAGGATTACTTGATGTCAGAGGCAGTGGAGATGGGACACCAGTCTAGAAGTTTGAATGCTGCTTGAAGACCGTGCCATTTAGCCTGAGGGAAATGTCAGACTCGTCCACACTGAGGAGGCTCTCTGAGGATGGCCAGAGAGATATCCACTTTAACTAGCAATTTATGAGATGAACTGTTTAGAGCAGAAGAGCAGCAGAGTTTTGCAGGGAAGTTTGTCATAACCAAGTCTAGAAGAGATGTTCTGTTGACTGAGATCTGGGTCGGGTAATTGACAGATTGTGTCAGTCCCAATGAGTCACAGAAGTCCTTTGCTGAGATGCCGTGGCTGGTGAGAGAGGTACCCACACCCAGCCAGCTGGCATGACAGTTGAATTCGCCACATATGAGGAGAGAGTTGGGACGAGTGGATAGAAGTTGGTCCATATTGTCAGACAGCGAGGTGTAAATGGAGTCATTACTGTTTGGTGGATGGTGCAACACACATGTGTACAAAAGGTGGGAGGGGGGGCGGGGGGGGAAGCCATAGCCAGAGGTACTCCTGGGGGTGAGGTGGAGAGAGGGCAGTGCAAGGAGTGTGAGGAAGAGAGTTTTTGATAAAGATAGCATCCCCACCACCAGGATAAGGCTCAGGTCTATCATACCGGAGGAGGGAGTAGCCAGGAAGAGATATTAAGGAATCAGAGACATCTTGAAGGAGGAAAGTTTATGTTAAGCAGTTTAAGTCTGGTTTGTCAGAAGCAATCTGTATGGAGAGATCAATCAGGTTTAAGCGAAGGCCTCAGATGTTTGAGGTCCATACCTTTAAGGAAAGAGTGAGGGGGAGCATGGAATACAGGACAGGGGAGGGGATGGGTATGGTATGATGAGGAAGAGGAGGAGGTAGGGAGAGCTGTAGATAATGTGTCAGAGATTGCAGAAGAGCTAGGAGAAAGGGAAGGATGAGGAGGACAAAAGGTTTGATGGTGATGGGATGATGTACAGTGAGGGGTTGTTTGAGGGGGGACAGAGCGAGGAAGAAGGTTGGAGGAGGTGGAGGTATGTGTTGGAAGGGAGAAGAAGTGTGGATAAGGCAGCTTTGAGGAGGAGGAGTGAGAGGGGAGAATTGGAGAAAATTGAGGGTGGGGAGTTTTGAAGGGGTGGGAAGATTGGGGAGTTTTGAAGGGGAGGGGCGAGGGGGGAATTTAGGAGGATAGGAGCGAGGGGGAAGTTTGGGAGGGGAGATGTGAAGGGGGAGTTTAGGAGAGGATGTGTGAGGGGGAGTTTTGGAGGGGAGATGAGCATGGAGGCAAAGGGGAATGAAGGATTCCGGAACAGGTTCAGAAGCAGGCACAGAAGAATAGAGGATTGACAGCTATGTGAGCAGATAATGAAGGAACAGGGAGGTGTATAAGCAATTATGTTAGTACGGGTGGAAGAGCCAACTTTTTAAACTACTCGTTTATATATATATATATATATATATATATATATAACTGTAAGAAATAGTAGAAACCCCACAGTACGAGCAGGGCGTCTCATTTGCATTGAATAAATAATCGTTAGATTAAATAAGACGCGGACGTAGCTTCAGGACGTCGATCTTTAATTGTCGACAAGCTTTCGACCAACAAAGGTCGGCTGATGAGTAAACAAAAACATCAGGCATGTAGATCAGTCAAGTATGTATAGTGATATGTGTTGTAAGATGTGTGATATGTGTAGAAAATGCATACAAACGGAAGAGCCACGCCAAAGTTCACTCACCGGCTCCAAGTTCAACGGAAGTGACCGTTTGCGTTATAGTTCCGGTGCGCGTGCATATACAAATATAGAGATATACATATATAAACACACAAGCATATATTCATATCCCATTTATATTCATATAATATATTTATATATTTATAGAAATGACATATAAAGGTAGAATGAATGAATGAATGAATGAATGATGAATGAATGAATGAATGGTTTACGGTTAACAATTTTATTGGGTTGATGTCGGAACATGCTTTAGTCATCAAAATTTATGCCATGAGGGACTTTTGTCCGAAGTTCCCTCATGGCATAAATTTTGATGACTAAAGCATGTTCCTACATCAACCCAATCAAATTGTTAACCGTAACCCATTCATTCTTCATTCTTTCATTCATTCATTCATTCATTCATTCTACCTTTATATGTCATTTATATAAATATATAAATATATTATATGAATATAAATGGGATATGAATATATGCTTGTGTGTTTATGTATGTATATCTCTATATTTGTATATGCACGTGCACCGGAACTGTAACGCAAACGGTCACTTCCGTTGAACTTGGGGCCGGTGAGTGAACTTTGGCATGGCTCTTCCGTTTGTATGCATTTTCTACACATATCACACATCTTACACACATCACGATACATACTTGACTGATATACATGCCTGCTGTTTTTGTAGACTCAGAGGGAGACCTTTGTTGGTCGAAAGCTTGTCGACAATTAAAGATCGACGTCCTGAAGCTACGTCCGCGTCTTATTTAATCTAACGAATATATATATATATATATATATATATATATATATATATATACACATGTCCAGGATATGGTTTATTGCTTGCAAAATCGAAGATTTTTCAAGTATATTGGTCGGTTGCGTTTGTGGTTCTGTCTGTCTGTTTGTTTGTTTGTCACCGGCCTACAGGTCACAATTTGCAACCGATCTTCACGAAACTTCACCAAATGGTAGAGTTGGTCAAAAGCAAGAAGCCTATTGTTTTTGGGGTCAAAAGGTCAAAAGGTCAACAAAGGCCAAAGGTCACCAACTTTGCTAAGTTTCTAAAATCCTCAATTTTCCTCCGATTGACTTGAAATTTGAAGAGGACTTGCATATCTGGTCACTGAATTAAACCACCAAGTATATTTGAGGTCAGCATAGGCCAAAAGGTCAACATAGGCCAAATTTCTAAAATCCTCAATTTTCATCCGATTGACTTGAAATTTGAAGAAGACTTGCATATCTGGTCACTGAATTCAACCACCAAGTATATTTGAGGTCAACATAGGCCAAAAGGTCAACATAGGCCACATTTCTAAAATCTTCAATTTTCATCTAATTGACTTGAAATTTGAAGAGGCCTTGCATATCTGGTCACTGAATTCAACCACAAATTATATTTTAGGTAAACATTGGCCAAAAGGTCAACATAGGCCGAATTTCTAAAATCACCAATTTTCATTTGATTGACTTGAAATTCCAAGAGGATTTACATATATGGTCACTGAATTCAACCACCAACTATTTTTGAGGTCAACATAGGCCAAAAGGTCAACATAGGCCAAGTTTTTAAAATCCTCAATTTTCATCCGATTGACATGAAAAGTGAACAGCATTTGCACATTGAGTCACTAAATAGGGAAACTAACTATTTTTGAGGTCAAAAGGTCCAAGGTCAACTCATGGTCAACCTTCCAAAATCATCATTTTTCATCTGAAAAATCGTCACTTTTCTTCCTATTGACCTGAGCTTTGATCAAGATTGTCAATTTTAATCTTGATGAAATGGACAATTTGTTGTATCAATGGAATTTTTTTTTCTTTGGGGTGGGGGGCGGATTTTGCAAGTATCGTGCTCCGCATGACATCTTCTTCTTGTTGTTATTATTCTGATGGTGGACCCCCTTCGTCCCACCAATCATGTCCCTTTTTCATTAGGTGCATTAGTACCAAATCAATTGTTTCAACATCATTTTTCATATTCTATTCTCTCTCTCTCTCTCTCTCTCGCTCCCTCCCTCCCTCTCTCTCTCTCTCTCTCGCTCCCTCCCTCTCTCTCTCTCTCTCTCTCTCTCTCTCTCTCGCTCCCTCCCTCTCTCTCTCTCTCTCTCTCTCTCTCTCTCTCTCTCCCTTGCGTGTGGAATGCCCGTGTCGGAGCGCACGCTCGGCCCATGCACCCTGCGGCCGCGCGCCCAGGCGCGGGATTAAAAAGGGTGCGCGGATGAAGGCGAGTTAGACAGCGAGCGCGCGAGCTGGCAAGGGACGCTTAAATTTTTACGAGGGGCCTGATTATCGGCTCCGTGTTGTCAGACGCCCCAGCCGCCCAGCTGTCCGCGCCCGCTCTAATTGGGCCCGGGGGAAGAGGCGAGGTCGGGAGAAAGAAAATCGTGCGAACGCGGCACAGCGATGCATTACGTGCGCCCATTAGGACGTCCGACCGGCTCGCATGCATAGCCCTGCGCCGAGAGAAGCACTAATTTGGTCAAAGTCGTTCCTTTGAGCTAGCAGCGGGATGTAACGGCCAACTTATTTAGTGCCTTCGCCCCGTTAGCTTAACCTATGTGCGGCAGCCGGCCTCTGGCCACTCCTTTAATCAACTCTCCATAATGGTGGCTGCGTCGGTGATCGCCGCGCACCTCTCTTCTCGTAGCTCCTGGCCTGGCACTCAGATTAAGGGGTTCGGCCACCCGCACAAAGCCATGGAGCACGAGAGGCCAAATAGGACGTGGAGCAAGTTCAAGACTCGACCTTCGACAGATTATCAAGGGCAGCTCGCAATGTGCAACGAGGTCATCGTGGTTGTGATATTGGGAAAAGGAGATACACCACCTTGGATGAAAAGAGTAGGGGATAATGCAGCCCTCGGCAGTTTCCAGTCGAAGTACAAGTTTTTTACTCATCTAACAATGTCTGAAAAGAGCAGAGCCAAAGGTAAACTGTGGCAAACGTCACAAGGGGGATGCAGAGACCCGGACAGGTGGATGCAAGACAATCCTTGAGCTCTTCTGCATGAAGCCTCTTCTCAATGCTTCCTTCTTTTTCTGGTCGAACCGCCAACACCCCTCCCTTGCACCCCTCCTGTCCCGAATCTCAGGTCCCCCTTTATCACATGACTCCCTGTCAGAGACATTACTACTGACAGCACGTGGCGACGCCTCTCCGCTTGCACTTTCTGTCCCTCCTACCACATTCCTTCTTCCTCTTTTCCACCACCACGTCCTCCCCTTCCTGATTCTCCTCCATGTCCTTCCCTTCCTGATTCTCCACCACGTCCTCCCATTCCTGATTCTCCACCACGTCCTCCCCTTCCTGATTCTCCACCACGTCATCCCCTTCCTGATTCTCCACCCCGTCCTCCCCTTCCTGATTCTCCACCCCGTCCTCCCCTTCCTGATTCTCCACCCCGTCCTCCCCTTCCTGATTCTCCACCCCGTTCTCCCCTTCCTGATTCTCCACCACGTCCTCCCCTTCCTGATTCTCCACCACGTCCTCCCCTTCCTGATTCTCCACCACGTCCTCCCCTTCCTGATTCTCCACCACGTCCTCCCATTCCTGATTCTCCACCACGGCCTCCCCTTCCTGATTCTCCACCCCGTCCTCCCCTTCCTGATTCTCCACCACGTCCTCCCCTTCCTGATTCTCCACCACGGCCTCCCCTTCCTGATTCTCCACCCCGTCCTCCCCTTCCTGATTCTCCACCACGTCCTCCCCTTCCTGATTCTCCACCACGTCCTCCCCTTCCTGATTCTCCACCACGTCCTCCCCTTCCTGATTCTCCACCACGTCCTCCCCCCTCAGCTCTCCCCCACTCAAATTATCTCCATCTACGAGTTGACAACCAGACTGGGTGGTGTAATGGTTCGAGATGTCGGTGCAGGTTCGAAACTTTCAACACGGTTCGTGCTGCTTCGTTGCTTGAAGTTCATCATTTGAAAGGACAGAGCACGGATAAACAACGTTGGGAAGGCAATGGCAAACCGCCCAGTATAGCCATCGCCATTAACCCGCTTCTGCATCACCAACGCTCTGTAAAGAGTGCGGTGCATCAGCAAAAAGTGTTAACAAACTCGTGCTCCGCAGGCCGCAGCACGAACGCCATTTCTTGCCGCTGTCGCTGCCCTCAGTTCCGAGTCGAGCTCGTCTCTCCTGCGACCAATAAACAGCTCCAAATGAATCGTCTTGTTTACTGAAGTCGGGCAAGAATGTGTGGAAGAATATTGGGGGAGGGTTGAGGGAAGGTAAAAGTGCGCCATGGTTGCTGCTGCTGTGGAGAGAATGTTCCGAGACGTCGCGCCGCGGGGAGAGACGGATTCGCGGGCGCGATGTCGAAGACGCGGCGGTTGCTCGTTATGGTCCGAGCGCCTCGCAATGGCCCAGTCAATTACGGCGCTAAAAGATTGCCTTGTTAGGCGCGCCGCGGGCTGCGAGCGCGGGATGCAGTAAAGCTTATGACGCCGCGGCGTCCCGCTCGCTCTGAGCCGGCATGGAGCCCTGCGGACGGAGCTCCTCGTTTGGACGTCCACCACCACTCTCATACCTCTACCACCACAAACAATTACCACCACCTTGTCCCTCAACCAATCAAACCGCCTCTTTTACCTGAGCCGCGTGGAAGGTGAACAGTGGGGGGAGGATGGGAGGGGCGGCTCGTTTACTCCCGTGTGATTTTCCTTATTTCCCAAACGAGTGACGCTTCGCGATGGAAAGCCGGACAACGCGCGCAGCACGACAAGAGTCCTTTTTAAATGCGCGAATATTTGCTATTTTAATGGTCCAAGCTCCGGCGAAAACTTTTATCTAACAAGAGTGAATACGAAATTAGGAGAAGCCGAATTATCGGGAAATACAAGGAAGTATTCCGGGAATCGATCCGAGACCTCCAGCCACCTCGACTCTCGCTCTTCTCGCTGCCAAAAATAATCCTTCCCAATGCGCATGGACTTTGATGGACAAACGGCGCTCAAAGCTCATCGAACTAGATGGTATTCATAGTAGAATACTTACGCCATACAATAAACTTGATGCGAGCCAACTCTTCTGTTTTTGAAGGTTTTTTCTTTGATCCAATATGGCTGCCAGACCACGTGAGCCATGGCATCATAAATTCATATTCTCTAATATAATTGTTGCTTAGATCACACTCAAGAAATTTCAAACTTATCAGGATAAACGTTTTCACTGTCGAATTATGACGTCATAATTAAGGCACTAATGACATCATTAACAGCACATTCCCCATGCGGAATTCTTTACAATGAGCCACATTTAAATTTTTCCCTTGGAGCGGTTTCAGATATACAAATTATAGAGGTGCAAGGTTTTTCGGTTTTTCAAAGATGATCCCTTACCACGTGACCTATGATGTCATAATTATCATTAAAAATTCTACAGGAGGAGGCGCTCCTATGGTGAAAATTTAGTGTTCATCGGACTAACAGTTGCAGAGAATTTTTTTTTTTCATATACGTAGATCGGATCAAGTGTTGTACTTGTCAAATTATGACGTCATAATGAAGGCACCAATTACATCATCATTAACACATTTTATTCCCACTCGGGAGTATTTGACAATGAGCCATTTTCTATTTTTTTCCATTGAGCAGTTTCTTAGATATGAAGGTGCAACGTTTTGCCAAGATGGCATCCGTACCATGTGACCTATGACGTTGTAAGTATGAATAAAAAAATTATACAGGCGGAGGCGTTCCTATGGTGAAAGTTTCGTGTTAATTGGACTGCCTGCTCCGAAACGCAGCGTCCGTTTCACTAGTGAAGGTCACTTTCTAACTATTAAAATCCATGTGGATTTCATCCTGTGGTTCTCAACTAATTATTTAACGACCTCAATTATTCCCACCTTATTTTAGGGTCGGTCAGAGAACTTTAAGATCTTTAAGGTTCACTAACTAAAGCAGCAAGCATACAGGTCACCCGGCTTAATGTCCAACCGAGAGACCGAGCAATTTGTGATGCAACGCCCTGCCTGTAAAGCACCAATCGGACAGTTTTTAGTCCGGTCGAGAATTAAACCCAATTTATAGACAGCTCAAAGGAAAGTGCACTCCCTCTGTGATTTTTTTTTTGCTGTTGCAGTTCTTGTTGTGGGTCGATTTTTGAAGTGTGCACCCATTGGTGAGACGGCTGCCGGACCACACCCACATTTGTCGCTTGACTCCACCCACCATAGCACCGAGATGAAATGATATGGCCACCATCTTGGTTTTCTGGTGGGCCTAATGCATTAGGCCTGTATGCCTCTACTGATTATACACTGCCTGCGTTTGTAATCCATAAAGGTTTAATCAAGCACATCAGAACGCACGGTATGTCAGAACGCACGGTAATCGCATCAGAACGCACGGTAATCGCATCAGAACGCACGGTAATCGCATCAGAACGCACGGTAATCCCATCAGAACGCACGGTAATCCCATCAGAATGCACGGTAATCGCATCAGAACGTACGGTAATGAAGCGTTACATTACGCCAATTTTTATTTTTGTATACTTGGGCTAAGGCTCATAATAGAGCTGACACACACACGATAGAGCTGACACACACACACACACACACACACACACACACACACACACACACACACACACACACACACAGACATACTGAGAGACAAACACTGAACAGCCACTGAGCTTGGGGAAAGTGCCGTCACAAACGTCACTTCCCGGGATGCTCTGGGTACCAGCGATGTCATACCAATGGTGCCAGTTTTTCTCGCCATATTCTGCGGGGCATTTCCTGAAGAGGAACTCCCTCCTCCCCATGGATGCCAACTGATGGGGATTGTCTGAGCTCGATCCTTTTCAAGCAAGGAAGCAGCACATGCCATTATTAAATCAAGTCTTTGGCATGACTTGAACAGGTCCAAACCGGATGGGTGTTTTTAAGGAGACCCCATCTTCTTACTGGATGGCCGTTTGCCCTTTTCCAGGTGTTTTTTTTGGTCCTGGCATGGTGTCACAGTCACCCTCCCCACTAGCAAAGCCAGTGAGGGGTGTCGGTTTAGTTGCCGACAACCCAACCATGCAGCAGGTGACACTGGGTTACATGTTACCAGTGGCAGTGCCAAAAGACTGACCTGACCAGAGATTACTTATTGGTAATTAATTTCTAAAAAAAATAGCGTTATGTAATTTTTGAACAGCCCCATATTGGCGTTAAGTAATCCGTGACCGTGTGGACAAATCAGCTCGTTCTGATATGACCGTGGGGAGGGTGACATGGGTAGGAGGTGTGGAGTTAATTTTTTTAATAGTACAGTACATTAAATGTGTGTTTCCCAATCGCTGTTCATCTTTTAAGAGTGCTTTAAATGCACATTTCCCAATCGACACCTTACCTGATTTTGTCGCAGGTTGTGACCATTGTGCGAACATTCTTTGTTTTTTGTATAAAGTGTCGAGGCTCATTGAGGAGCGATAACAAGGAACAGACCAGAGCATAACAGAAAGAAAACTAGAACGCCACTCAGTAGAGCACATACTCCCGCCGTGGGTCAAGTTGGAATAGTACGATTTCACAAAAGTTTGAGGGAGTAGTTCAGTGACAACACAAGACAAGACAACACAAGACAGACACTGCACAGATATATATATATATATATATATATATATATATATATATATATATATATATATATATATATATGTATATATATATATATAATATATAGAAGATAATGTTTAAAAAAAACAAGTCAATTTCACTTACATTTTCGGATTCCGCGTTCAATTCTATATATGTGAGTGTATTTTGAGGCATGTGTGACTTCAAATAAAATTGGAAGCCAGGAAAACGTTCGTTTCATTCCTTAGGGATACAACATGTAAAACTGGCCCAAACGTGAAAACAAAACTTGCTCATTTTAAGTCGTACAAGCCAATGCGATCACTCATTCTTCTGGGAAGAATCCCGTGCACATGCTTGTCACACTTATAACTCACCTAAGTCTTTCGAAGTTCATCAAATACTGACACCTCGATTGACATTCGCTGAGGTAAATGTTGATATCTCTTCTAAGGTATAAAAAAAAACAAAAAAAAAAACAGTTTTAAAGCATTACACGTATCAAACGATACATTTTATGAAACGGGGAAACCTAATACACACTTTGGTGGTTTTAAAATGACAGAATATGTCTTTATTAGAAGAAAAAAATGAACATTGAAGACGACGCTGCTAAACAATACACCGCTCTAACGCATAACCACGAGTTTAAACTCCATTTACAACAAATATGAAAACTATTTTCATATCACAATGTTAAATATAGAATATATAGAAGATAATGTTTTTTTTAAATGAGCCCTATCTTCCAATGGTAAAAAATTCCCCAAAAAAATTCCTGGATCCGGAATAATATCCTGAGCTTCACCAAAAACTATTCAATTCTTCCTTATCTCAAGGGCAATCATCCCACCAACCTTCATACAAATCCGTTCAGAACTTTTCCAGATATCTTGTTCACAAACACACGAACACACACACACACACACACACACACACACACACACACACACACATACACACACACACACGGACGGACGGACGGACACGATCGAATGCATTACTCCCTGGCGGGAGTAATTACAAGATAACAAAAGGGATTGGGGGGCGGGGGGGGGGTAGACACCAACAGCAGGGCTGAGGGATAAAATAGATGAGAAACAAGGGATGTGGGGAAGAATTGCGGCAAGGGGAGGATACAGGAGGTGAACAAGATGGATATAGCTGCAAACTCTTACTCACAGAAGTGGAATTAAAAGTTGGAAATCTGGAAAGAGGTAGGTTTGTGGAGAGTTAATAGGGGTACAAAACATATTGGTTGTGGATGCGGTATGACCTCAGATGGTTGTGAACATCTGTCTTGAAACCCTGGAGGGAAAAATGAGATTGAAGACAAGAAGTTGGTTCCACAAGTGACGGGAAAAGTGGAACAAATAAGTGGTGGTCTGGATTTTTGGAGTTTCACCAAGAGGGGTTACTAGCAAACCACGTGTACACTGGGAAGCCTTTGGGGGTGGGGGAGAAGGGGACAGACCACAAAAGGGGCAGAGGGTACAAGATCAGGAAGAAGACAAAGTAACCGCCGACTAGTTTTAAGAGAATTGGGGTTCTACTGCATATCAAATTAGCATTCAAGTCAATAGGATATCAAAATTAATATTTTACTTTAGCTCTCCAAAAAGCATTTTAAAAGGACTAAGATTAGGCTGACACATATTCAGGGGCAGGGTCTGAATCTCACTCTGAGCCATACTCCATAATCTGCAGCAAGTTTCCAAAGTATGAAAATAGGGGTTCTGGGGCAAAGTACCTTCTTGACCACTTTCACCCAAATTAACAGTTACTAGAGTGCTTTTACCAATAACTAATTGTTTTTCTTAGGTAAAATTAACAAAATCAAGAAAAACCTCGGTTGAAAAAAATACAACAAAAATGAACAAAATCACTTTTAAAATTCTCATTTTCTAAACCATTTAATCCAAGGGTAATTCATTTTTAAAATAAAATACTCCATATTAATGTCTGAAATGAGAACCAAGTTTAAAAAAATGGATAAAATGACAACTCTGATATTTAAATGGCAAACAATGAGTGTGCAAAATACCAAGTAAATCTTATTGATAAAATGACCAAATTAAAATATAGTACACAAAACACATACATTATTAAATATTGAAACGAATGAAACAAGCATTCTGAGTATTGCGCTGCAATACATGTCCCCTACCGGCAGTCTGTCGTCCGGAAAAATGTTGGGGAAATTACCAAGGGTTATTTACCCACAGGTTCTGAATCGTTCCCAATCGCAAATTACTTCAGGACGGGCTCACCAGTGATTCGCACTCGGGACTTCGATATATACACCTTGCAGACAAGTCAGCAGAAGCACGAGAAAATAAGTTGTTGATAAAGAACCTTTCGAGTCGCTAAATATCTGTAATTTATTATATTTTCCGGTTCACGATCAATGATCGATGTGTATATATATTGTTGTGGATATGAGAATGGTTTTTTTTTGTTGTTGTTGTAGTGTAAATTGTTGTAAAGATCACCCTTTGTAAATGTCATGATCCTTGTAAATACCTCCGTAGTGTAAAGGTCAAAGGGCGTCTCGGTAGTTATTCCATGAAACACCACATTGCAGGACCCGATAAAACCCTTGTTCAGTAGCTTATATCTTATTATGTGTCTTAGGGTACGGCCGTGTCTCCCATTAATTTAAATACTCCATTGCACCAAGTGAAATAAGAGTAGATCCCCTTTCATTTCATTTCAATGGCCAACTGCATTTTGGGCGGTTTTCTTCAACCACCATTGGCCACGAGGCAGGGTTGGGGAAGAAAGGCGGGTCCCCTCCTCGTCAGAGAGGGGAGGAGTGAGCCAGCCCCACTCGACCAACCATGAACAAGGGGTTTGGCTTGAGAGGGCGGAGAGAAAACGTTTGGGGGAGGTTCGAAAAGGTTGAGGGGCGTGGCCTATATAACCTGCGGCGGGACGCCCCCACAGGGGACATGAGATGGGCTGAGAAAGGAGACGAGAGATGAGTCCAAGGAAAGAGCTGGGTCGTCAGAACAGAGCGCGTAGAGAGGTCCATGACAAGAGCTGAGTTGGTCGTCAGTGGTTGCGTTGAGTGGTTGCGTTGAGTTGTCGGTGGAGAAAGAGTGGTTGGACCAAGAAAGAGAGAGGAGAGAACCCGTCACGCCAGACCCCCCACCAGCGCGTCGGCTCCACCAAGCAGCTCCGACCCGTGATCCCGCGCACACGACAGGCTCGGTGGCATCAGCGGCCGTCGAGGTCCAGCCCGACGTCCCGTGCGGGATCAAGCTCCAGCCAGCTCCGTGCCGTCCTACCCCTCCAGCCACACACCTCCTTCCAGCCAATTCCTATCATCATTCCCCGTGTGAGTCGTCTTTGTTTGTTCTGTCCTGGGTAGATAATTAAGTCTGTATAAGCTAGTATTTTCCCTGTGTCTCTAAAAGCTTCTGTATATTATTTTCTTATCTTTCCTTCTCCTTGGTTATTTTGAGCCTGTAAATAGTAAGTAAATTTAGTAGTATTTTCAACCCTTTTCTCGTCTTCTTCTTCCTTTTCTTCACATCCGTGTCGTCTTAGTCTTTTCCTGATTGAATAGCGGTGGCGCGATACGGCCAACGTTTGGGTAAATCGGGTTTAGTCTGGGAACAACTGTTCGGCCGTGGTTATACCTCCGCTCGGTAAAAATAACATCCTAATCCGCGGACCGTAACAATATGTTGCTCGGCTTGCCTCCACCCCTCCGGAAAGCGCGCGCTGTGTCGCACTGTTGACGTTCGCGAGACGAGGCTGAGGTCGCGTGGTGCGGCTTGAGGAGAACTCTAGAATAAACAAGAGATATCCATTTTAAAAAAATATTTTCGTTTAATTAACGATATCTGCCAAACCACGTGCCCTATCGCAAATTCCAAAAGGACATTTTAGTAGACTGACATGCTGAACAGATCTATGCAGTTTCCCCTCAATTGGATCAAAAATGATGGAGGAGCTCGGTTTTAAATGCTAATGCTTAAAAACGTCATAACTCTGAAACCGTGTGAGGCATGACGTCATGCTCGATAACTTTTTTGTTCGTCATGGGTATGCGATTCTGCCTGCAAAGTTTGGCTTCGATCTGTTCAGCCGTTGCAGAGAAAAAGGGGTTTTCGTGTTTTCACGAAAAACAATATGGCGGCCGAACCACGTGACCTTTGACGTCATAATTACCATTAAAATATTTTACAGACCGAGTCCCTCCTATGGTGAAAATTTGATCTCAAGCAGTCCTATTATTGCAGAGAAATTGGTTTTTCAAGGAAAATAAAACTTAAAATGGCACTGAGTTAAGGATCATCAGAATTATCAGAATTCCCAAAGTTCAAAGTGCCATAACTTTGTCAAAAATGATCGAAACGTCGTGAAGTTAGAACTTGATCTGTAACCTTTCATGAGGAAACCATGTACCAGGATTGAAAATCATTAGCATTAAGCGTTTAGAAAAGAAGTCCGGAAAACTGTGCTTTGCGTGACGGACGGACTGACGGACTGACGGACTCACGGACTGACGGACTCACGGACTGACGGACTGACGGACTGACGGACTGACGGACTGACTGACGGACTGACGGACTGACGGACTGACGGACTGACGGACTGACGGACTGACAGACGGAGGGACGGAGTGCAAACCTATAGTCCCCTCCGGTGTACACCGGTAGGGGACGAATAAAGAATGAGGAAATATAAGAAGTTGTCATGCAGAGCACGATACTTGCAAAATCCACCCCACCCCAAAAGAAAAGTTGCCATGGATACATCAAATTGCCTTTTTCATTAAATTTAAATTGACGATCTTAATCAAAGCTTGGGTCAATCGGATTAAAAGTGATGATTTTTCTGATGAAAATTGATGATTTTATAAGTTTGACCTTGAGTTGACCTTTGGCATTTTGATCTTAAAAATAGTTGGTTTCCCTATTTAGTGACTCAATGTGCAAATGCTGTTCAATTTTCAAGGCAATTGGATGAAAAATGGCAATTTTAGAAATTGACCTCAAGATGACCTTTGAACTTTGACTTCAAAATCAATAGGCTTCTTCCTTGTGACCAACTCTCCCATCTGGTGAAGTTTTGTGAAGCCCGCTCTGCTCACCAAACTTTCCTCCTGTGTTATCTATGGAAATCTTCACGCATGGCTTGTGGACTTCCTCTCTGGTCGTAGTCAACGTGTGGTCCCGAATGGAATTCCCTAATCTCCCCTTCCTGTTCAGTCTGGAGTTCCCCAAGGCAGTGTTCTGGGCCCTGTGCTTTTTCTGGTCTTCATCAATGATCTCTCCGACACTCTGGAAAATCCTCTCTATCTCTTTGCTGATGACTCCACTCTCTGCCGTCCCATTCCTCATCCCCCAGATCGGATGTCTGCAGCCTCCTCACTCTCTGCAGACCTGGACAAAATCACAGACTGGTCAAACAAGTGGTACATGTCTTTCAATCCTGACAAATCTCACACTCTTACGATGTCTCTCCGAAAAATCCGACTGGAAAACCCTCCCATCTACTTTCTGAACAATCCTTTCTGAACAGTCACTCAAGCTTTTGGGTCTCTCGATCTGCCATGATCTTTCATGAGAAAACCACATTTCCAAGCTGGCCTCCAAAGCCAGTCGCAGTCTGGGCATCCTCCGTCGTGCAACATCCTTTCTGTGAACTTTTGAGCTCCTCACCAATACAAAGCTTTCATCTGCAGCTGAATGGAATACTGCTCTCCCCTCTGGGCTGGTGCTCCTGCCTCACATCTAGCTCGGCTTCATGCGGTTAAAACCAAAGCATTCAGAATCATTGGAATCTCCCGCAATGAAGCTGATTCTGAGGGACTTTCTCTCTCTCACCGCTGGTAGGTTGGTGTTCTTTCTGTCTTCTACCGACTCCTCTCCGGCCATGCTCCCCCTGCTCTGTCTGTGCTCTGTCCCACAAATATTCCTGCAGGATGCACAAGATCTGCCAGCAACCCTCTTATGGTGAAACTGCCAAAATCAAGACTCTCTGCTCACCTTCTCTCTTTCATTCCTCTTTTCTCCCGCCTCTGGAACAAACTCCCTCACTCTCATCAATCCCACTCTTCCCCCCAGGTCTTTAAAAGAGCTGTTCACCACCATCTCTTACCTTCTCCCATCCAAAACCTTGATCTTTTCTACCCCCATTAAAACACCCCAAATCCGCCTCTTTCAATCCCCAACTTTTTTTCCTGAAATTTCTGGTAGTGTTCATTTGCTTTATATCGTGGACCCCTCCCTCCTCCCAGCCCTCTCCCTTCCGCAGATCTACCGACGTCCCTGTTCTCTACTGTTGTTGTGCTTGTGTGCATCCCTCTCTCTCTCTCTCCCCCTCTTGTCTCCCGCTCCCTTCATTGTATGTTTTGTGTGTCTGTGCATGTTTTCATGTTCAATGTGTTCGCTCTTACACGAGCCTCGATTCTGTTTACAAAAAAAAAGAAAAAAAAAAAAGAATGAACTCTACTGTATATGTTTCTAAAATATCTTGAATTATAGAAACCCATTTCTGATATCCCAGTTCAGTCATCTTTTTATACAGTCTCCATTTCAAAGTACAATTAAGATGCTCAATAACAACAGCTTTCCCTTCATTAAAAGTGCTGTATAATGTAATGTCAAATCTTTAAGAAAATTCTTAAATGTTCTGTTGTAAGTCCTCTGTTCCCTCATCAGTCCACAATCATTTTGGCTTCCTTTCGCTTTTAGTAAAAATATCTACTTGAAGGCTAACATGAGACTTCTACCTCTTATATATGGTTCAGCTAATTCTTAAGATTGGAGCTCCTTTGAGTTCTCTCGTTTGCTTTCTGTTTGCTCCTCCATCTTCACCTTAACATCCGAGCTTGAAAGTTTTTTTGGGATTTCTATAATGCGAAGGATAAACAAAGCTCCAATTTTATTTTAACACTTCCTAGCTTTTGGATAATAAACCCATCTACTTTTTCTCTTCGTGTTGGATTTTGTATCAGAGACAAATTACACAGCATTTCTCTATCAGCTTTGTGCTTTTCATCCAATGTTGTGCTATTGCCTTAATCAATATTGTGTTTCATACCAACTTTATTAACCCTGTGTTTCGGTTTGCCCAAAGGATTAGGGTTTCCAACTTCGACTAATCCCTTATCCAAGTTTGTTCCGAGACGACAGAGAGAATACCCCGGTAGATGTAATTCCCCCGGTATCCCAGTTGTAAATTTACTCTCTGATAAAACCTTTTGTATATCCCACCTGTTCTATAACCATCTCCTTTTGAGATAAATTGACTGTCTTAGTGCCACAGACTGAACAAATTCCACTTTGAAAAACTCCATTATTACTTGCAAAATCAAAGATTTTTCAAGTATATTGATTGGCCTTGTGCTGTCTGTTTGTCTGTCAATCGCCTTCAGGTCACAATTTTAAACAGATAATAATAATAATAATAATAATAATAATAATAATAATAATAATAATAATAATAATAAAGGAGTCTTATATAGCCCCATCAAGCAGAGTAAACTACCCTCATGGCGCTTTACATTATCATGCGAACGCACACACACCGCACACACATACACAAACACACACACACACAGACACACCAGACAGATCTTCACGAAACTTCGCCAGATGATAGAGTTGGTCATAAGGAAGAAGCCTATTGATTTTGAGGTCAAAGGTCAACTTGAGGTCGAATTTCTAAAATTGTCATTTTTCATCCAATTGACTTGAAAATTGAACAGTATTTGCATATCGAGACAATAAATCGGGAAACCAACTATTTTTGAGGTCAAAAGGTCAAAGGTCAACTAAGGATAAAACTTCCAAAATCATCAATTTTCATCCGATTCACTTGAAAATTAAACAGAAATTGCATAGTGCATCAATGAATTGGGAAAGCAACTATTTTAAGGTCAAATCGTCAAAGGTCAACTCAACGTCAAACTTCTAATATAATCCATTTTAATCTGAAAAATCATCATTTTGAATCTGATTGACCGAGCTTTGATTAAGATAGTCAATTTTAATCTTAATGAAATGGACAATTTGATGTATCCATGGCAACTTTATTTATTGGGGGGAGGGGGGGGGGATGTGGATTTTGCAAGTATCGTGCTCTGCATGACATCTTTTTTGTTTGAACATTCTCTTGTGAGCCCCTTTCTTGACGAATGGTATGTAAACCGATTGCTTCCACCTTTTAGGCCACACAATCCTGCTCCCAATCTGTGTACAGATATCTGTTAAAATTTTGATTGCCTCCTCCCCAAGTACCTTAAAGAGTTTGATTGGAATTTAGTCAGTACCTGGAACATTTTCATGCATAGTTTCACGTTTCAATGGTCGCCGGACTTGGACCAATGTCCTGATCCGAGCCCTGGTGAACCAAGGTAGACAGACATGTAGGCTTAAGTTCAAATCCACCACTTGCAAGGTCACCAATTTAGCGACGGACCGTCAAAAGAGACCATACACTGTCTGCCGGGAAAGGTCAAACAGTTTTTAATTCGGCTTTTGGCATAGAGAAAACTAACGAGTTTACAACCGATTGTCCGTCGCATGAGATGGGTGGAGAGATTGAACCCAAGCCGATTTAAGATGGCCTCTAATAAAGTTGGCACTAAACTTCCAACAGTCGTGCGTTTAATGCGTGCCAGCGTTACAATAGACAAACTACTTTTGGAACGTACCCTTTAGATCTTTGGATCTCTTAGACCCCACAGACCTTTATACCCCTTATAACAATTTAAACCCCTATAAACAATATAAACCCCTTTTGAGTACCTTTAGACCCTTTTGAGCTTTACACTGTTTAGACTCTTTTGACACCCTAAGACCTTCTAAGACCCATTCAACACTTTCAATAGTAAAGACCCCTTTACACCCTTTCACTCTTTCAACCCTATAGATAATTTAGACCCTTTGGACCCCTTAGACCATTTGGTACGTTACACGCTTTAGACCCGTTTGACCTATTTTAACATTTTGATCCCTTTACTCCTTTTAAGATCTTCTATGACCATTTTAGTCATTTTAAGACCCTTTCAACACTTCAGACACCTTTAAACTCTTGCACCCTTTAGAGCCTTCCACCCGTTATACCTCAGATACTCTTTAGAGACCTCTTTAGACCCTTTACACCCCTTTAGGGTCCCTTTCACTGAACCAAAACAAATGGAACATTTTTCATAAATTCAACACCCACTCATCTTACATAGTTTTCACTGCGCAAATACAATCAAGTTATCAGGCCTTTCAGCCTCTATGGGCCTCTAATTTTCCATCAAATCAAACTGAAAATCAACTTTATCACCTCATGCACCCCAAATACGACCACACCCTGTATCAGGAGATGAGCGCAAGACGAGTGTCTGTCCAAACAACTATTCATTTCATTGTCTCTTTTTTGAGATTGCCTTGTTACCTCCTCCACCGAAGGTGCATGGAGGTAATGTTTTCACCGCTGTCTGTTTGCCTGTTTGCTACTTGCAAAATTTAAAGATTTTTCAAGCATATTGGTCGGTCGACTTTGTTATTCTGTCTGTCTGTCTGTTTGTACTTGCAAAATCGACGTCTTTCTTGTTTGTCTGTCTGTGAACAGGATATCTCAAAAGGTTGTGGACGGATTCAGACGAAATTTGTTGGAGTGGTTGTGAATGTAACACGGCCGAAATTATTAGATTTTAGTGAAGATCCGAATCCGGATACGAGAGTTTTTTAAATTCACGAAGTGATTCTTCACCATTGAGTGACAGAGCCGAAAACGATAAATAACATATTTCAAAAAGTTGTGGACGACTTATGAGTAAACGTGGTGAATGTGTGAGTTAGGTTACAAGAACAAGCTGATTAGATTTTGGTGTAGGTCCAAATCCAGATCTGGCCTATCAGCGGGATACAAGACGTAAACTGTTCAGCTTCATGTAGGTATGCTCTCTACCGAATGCCATCCTAGTAATTTAATTTCTAGCTTATATTTCGATAATTCTTCAATTCTCCCTTTAATCCCACCGGTTCCCATACGTTTATGTTTATTTGTACATTTTACCCTCATTTTCATCCTGTTTTCCTTCTTCCTCATCAGGCTTAAGATATCAGGATCCTGATTTTGAGCCCCTGTCATGCTATTAAAATATTTCTGAGGTCAGCAAAATGAGCACCAGCTTATTTGGAAGAATGGGCCATTCTTGTGTCCTGCGTTAGAGTGGAAACCCATCTAGAATTGTGTCCCCAAGCCAAAGAAAAACTGCCTCGGCAGCCCTATGCATCTGAAGGCGTGAAAGTAGTTGTTCTTCTTCCTCTTGTTCTTCTTCCTCTTCCTCTCAGTGCACATATTGCATGCAACTATCTCTGACAGATCCCTGTTACAAGCATAAATCCAAGCTATGCGAGCACGTGGAGAAGTGGTATTCCAGCCATAATTGGTTGAATTGAAATCTTTATCCAAAAAATCTGAAACTTCATATCTGATCTGTGACCAGATGTGAGTGAAGTATTAAATTTGATGTTACTCAACCATGCCAAGAAACCATGTGACACAATAGCGTGCATCGATGATACGGGTATATGGGCCATAATAGCAATGGGCCATAATAGTGGTGTGTTGAGTTCACGATTGTTGTTGTTCTAGCCCGCAAAATGGTATCTTGTATCTTTTGTCCCCTGGTCGAGCGATTGTGAAGCCGGGCGCGGCCATGTTATAGCCCCCAAAAACTGTGCTGCTCCAGTGGGTGATACGCACTGATGTCTGCACACGATCTCACTTATCTGTATACATGTATTTTGTTGTGTTCGTTATTAACTCTTTTATATATTCCCCCTCAAAAAAAATAACAGAAACAAGAAAAGAAATGTATAAACTTTGAGGGATGAAATCTCAAAATAAACAGCCAAACAAGGTAGGAATGACACCACAATACAACACCACAATATGACACCCCAATCTTCTTCTGGATTATCATCATGACATGTTTTGACGTTTTACTTTCGTTGTGAGATTGTGATGGAACAATGTCAAAATATGTCGTGATGGTAATCCAAAAGAGGATTGTGGTGTCGTATACGGACATCAATCAGTGTATCACCCACTGGAGCGGCATCGTGTTGTTGGGGTAGAAGATGGCCGCGCCCGGCTTCACAATTGCTTGACCAGGCAATGTGGAGCTTCCTATCAGTTAGTGTCGCAATTTGTATTTGTGCGACTTCTTTTGAAGATGATTATAAATATTTTATCATAATATTAGCGAATTTAATTGTTAGGATTACCATCGCGAAAGGCGAACAATTTATAACATGCAAGTCAATGAAATACGTTCCAAAATTTAAGAGTTCAAAAAATATGTCCAAAATGCAAATCAAAATACCCAAAATTTAAGTCCAAAAATCATTAATAAATTTAAAAATAACACTTAATAGAAAAATAAGAAGGATTGAGTAAAATAAGATCAAATAAGTAACACTTACCATCAATAAGAAGGCTTTTCTACTTAGAGTGCCTATACAGTAAAGTATTGTGATGAAGTTGTTGTTGGGTAGCCCCGGTCAGTTCTGCTTGAACAGGCCCACGGCACAGAGATAGCTGATCGAGCTCCCAAGAGCGACCCACAGATCCCTCAATCTATTGTGATCTGCTCTTGCCTTAGTGGAGACAGGACCGCACAGTCTTCCATGATGTGTTTTGTTGTGTGTGGAATGGCCTGGCAGTGGTTGTAGGTGTCATCAGTGGCATCTCCAATAGGAATCCTCGATGCAACAGAAACGAAGGAAGACAGGGTTCTTCTTCCTCACCACAATGTATCAGGCTTCTTCTCTTTCTTCAGAAAGATTATTTTGTTCCTTTCTATTGTTCCTTTTGTTACGTAGCATCCTCATTGTAAGTGTTTAGAAATTTAAAAGGGTTTATAAACTTCTGAAAACCGAACGAGTTAAAGGTGGGGGTGGTGGGGTGTTCGATATTTACGTTTGATTTTTTTTCATTAAAACTCTTAATGTTTGACATATTTTAAAATTTTGTTTTGCAAGCAATTTCTTTAAATAATAAAAATTATTCGTTTTTTTTTTGTTTTTTTTGTTTTTGTATACAGAATCGAGGCTCGTGAAAGAGCTAACATTTATTTCACAAACAAATCAAACAGACAAACAAAATATATAAAAAGAGGGAGCGGTAGACAACATGGGGAGAGAAGGGGAAGCACACAAACACAACATTTGAGAGCAGGGACATCGGGAGATGTGTGGGAGGGAGAGGGCTTGGGTGGAGGAGGCGTGGGAAGGGGGGGGGGGGGGTGGGAGAAGTATAAAACACAAGGACACCAAGGACTTCCAGGGCAGAAGTTGGTATTTCAAACAAGTGGATTTGGGGTGAAATTAGCAGGAGTAGAAAAGATTAAGGTTTTGGATGGAGGAAGATAAGAGATGGTGGTGAACAGCTGTTTTAAAGACCTGGAGGGGGGAGTGGGATTGAAGAGAGTGAGGGAGTTTGTTCCAGAGGCGGGAGAAAAGAGGAATGAAGGAGTGAAGGTGAGCAGAGAGTCTTGATTTTGGCAGTTTAACCAGAAGAGGGTTGCAGGCAGATCTTGTGCGACCTGTAGGAATATTTGGGGGACAGAGCCCAGAGAGAGCTGGGGGGGGGGGGCAAGGCCAGAGAGGAGTCGGTAGAAGACGGAAAGACCACCAACCTGCCTGCGGTGAGTGAGTGAAAGGCCCTTGGAGTTAGCTTCACGCGGGAGATTCCAATGATTCTGAACGCTTTGGTTTCAACAGCGTGAAGACGAGCTAGGTGTGAGGCAGGAGCACCAGCCCAGAGGGGAGAGCAGTATTTCATTGAGCTGCGGATGAAAGCCTTGTATGTGGTGAGGAGCTCAGGTGTGCCAAGGAAGGACTTCGCACGACGGAGGATGCCCAGTCGGCGACTGGCTTTGGAGGCCAGATTGAAATGTGGTTTTCCCAGGAAAGATCATGGCAGATAGTGAGACCCAAAAGCTTTAGTGACAGAATTTATTGGAGAGGATTATTCAGAAAGTGGATGGGAGGGTTGTCCAGTCGGTCTTTTCGGAGAGACATCGTAAGAGTGTGAGAATTGTCAGGATTGAAAGACATGTTCCACTTGTTTGCCCAGTCTGTGATTTTGTCCAGGTCTGCAGAGAGTGAGGAGGCTGCAGACTGCCGAACTGAGGGATGAGGAATGGAGCGGCAGAGACTGGAGTCATCAGCAAAGAGATATGAGAGGATTTTCAAGAGAGTCAGATGAAATCATTGATGAAGACCAGAAAAAGCACAGGGCCCAGAACACTGCCTTGGGGAACTCCAGCCTGAACAGGAAGAGGAGATGAGAGAAACCCATTCAGGGCCACACGTTGACTACGACTAGAGAGGAAGTCCGCCAGCCATGCGTGGAGATTTCGATGGATACCAAAGGAGAAGAGTTTGGTGAGCAGAGCGGGGTGCCAGACCGTATCGAAGGCATGTGATATGTCAAGGGAGACAGCTCTAATTTCCTGTTCGGCATTGAGGACCTCCATCCATTGTTGAGAAAGTAGAAGCAGCATGTACAGAATAGAGTGACCAGGTCTGAAACCAAATTGATGATCAGAGATCAAGCCATTGGAGAAGAGGAAAGATTTCATACCCAAAGCAATGATGGATTCCATGACTTTGCTGATAATTGGGAGAAGGCTGATTGGTCTGTAGTTGCTAAGATCTGTTTTTGCACCTTTTTTGTGCAAAGCGGTGATGTTGGCTGATTTCCAAGCAGATGGCAGATGACCTTGAGCAAAAGAGTGGGTGAAGAGAACAGAGAGAGGGAGTGAAAGAGCGGAAGAACAGGATTTTAAGACCCGTGGGCTGATACCGTCAGGTCCAGTTGCAGAATCAGAGTCGAGGGTTGACAGAAACTTTTCCACCTTGTGAGGAGGAAAGGACACAGAGTCCAGGAGCAACTGGATATGACTGGGTACTGTGGGTACAGAGAGGGATGGGTTTGGGACACAAGATTTAGAGGCAAACACAGAGTTGAGGCATTCAGCTTTTTGATGTTTTATATATTTTGTTATTTTGGTATGAATTCAATCCATCTATGTTATTAAATTTGACTTGTGATACATTCTACCCCTCCACCTCCCCAATTCTGGCTGTTGGTTCAGTCCACAATTTGAATTTTCCACATCCAAAGTGGAAATGTGGAAATCACATCTTAAGTGGAAATCTTAAGTCCCCGCTTCCGGTCCCTCGAGCAAGGAGGCTGCTGGCTTCGATCTCTCCACGACATCGAAGTTTGAGTATTTTCCCATTCGTGTCTTTGTCGAATTTCCACTGGTTATTTTATTGTGTATGTGTTATTGTGTGTTTCTAGTTAGTTTTGGTTTTGTAATTATTGCAAACTCGTGTGTAATTAGGCGTTTTTTGTTCGCACCTCGTGTGTGGCCTGCGCAGCCTGCGGGTGCGCGGCCTCGCAACTCGCGCGTGCGCAGCCTCGCACCTCGTGCGCAGTCTATCGAGGCTCCCTCCCCCCATCGGTACATTGTGAATATATGTTCTATGTTCCACTGGTTATTTTATTGTGTATGTGTTATTGTGTGTTTCTAGTTAGTTTTGGTTTTGTAATTATTGCAATCTTGTGTGTAATTAGGCGTTTTTTGTTCGCACCTCATGCGCGGCCTGTGCGGCCTGCACGTGCGCGGCCTCGCACCTCGCGTGTGCGTGCGCGGCCTCGCACCTCGTGCGCGGTCTATCGAGGCTCCCTCCCCCCATCGGTACATTGTGAATATATGTTCTTTCCTTCGCTGTAATTGCTTGTTTCTTTGATTTTCTTTGCTCCCCCTACCTCCCACGAACATCTTATCCTCTGTCAAATGTTTAAAAAAAATAAAAAAATTACTACATTAATTCTTTCTCTCCTCGCTGACACGTGCTTGTTCTCTCTCCACCTCGTCTCGCCTTGTGCCCTGCCCCCTTGTCTCGCCTTTTGCCCCGCCCCCTTGTCTCACCTTGTGCCCTGCCCCCTTGTCTCGCCTTGTTCCCCGCCCCCTTGTCTCGCCTTGTGCTCCGCCCCCTTTATATCCTATTTCTCCAGCCTTACCAACTCTAGTTTCCTCCATACTCACTCAACCATTTCTCCTTTTCTCAAATCCACGTCCTCACGTAGGGACTTTTCCCAGATTGTTTTTCACGGTTTTGTTTAAATATTATTTAAATATGTTTAAACTTTCCCCTGCAGTGTTTTATTAGTGGTTTATTCCAACACGCTGTTTTTCTTCTGATTTAAGAGGCCTTTTTCAATTTCCTCTTCAATTCATTCCACTTCAAAAAAAAATTCCCATCTTTTACAGTTCCTCCTCCCTACATTCTCCAAACTCACCTTCATTCCACCCCTCCACTATCGTTTTTAAATGGATCTCTGACTTGAAAATCACAACAAACCCAGTTTGTAATAAATGTTTGTTTTTCATTAATCATCCAATTTCTAAAATCCCCTCTCACACCTCCCCTCCATTTCAATTCTTCCCTCTCATCCCTCCCTTTCAAATCTCCCCCATTGCCCCTCCCCTTCAAATCTCCCCCCTCTCCCCTTCAAAACTCCCTCCTCACCTCTCCCCTTCGAAACTCCCCCCCAACCCCTCCCCTTCAAATCTCCCCCCTACCATCTTTCTCCAATTCTCCCCCCTACCATCTTTCCACAATTCTCAACCCCTCCCCCTCCTCCTCAAAGCTGCCTCCTCCTCACTTCGCCCCCCTCATCTCATACCTCCACCTCCTCCAACCCTCCTCAAACAACTACTCACTGTGCGTCATCCCATCACCATCAAACATTTTGCCCTCCTCATCCTTCCCTTTCTCCTAACTCTTCTGCAATCTCTGACACACTATCAACAGCTCTCCCTACCTCCCCCTCTCACCCTTCATCTTACCCTACCCCTCCCCTGTCCTGCACCTGATGATCCCCCTCCCTCTTCCTTAACGGTATGGACTTCAAACATCTCGGGCCTTCGCTCAAACCTGATTGATCTCTCCATACAGGTTGCTTCTGACAAACCAGACGTAATCTGCTTAACAGAAACTTTCCTCCTTCAAGATGTCTCTGATTCCTTAATATCTCTTCCTCTTTACTCCCTCCTCCGGTATGATAGACCTGAGCCTCGTCCTGGTGGTGGGGTTGCCATCTTTATCGAAAAGTCTCTTCCTCACTCTCCTTGCACTGCCCTCACTCCACCACACCACCAGGAATACCTCTGGCTACGGCCTCCTCTCTGCTCCCACCTTTTGTTAATATGTGTTTTGTACCGTCCTCCAAACAGTAATGACTCCATTTACATTTCACTGTCTGACAACATGGACCAACTTCTAAGCACTCATCCCAACTCTCTCTTCCTCATATGTGGTGACTTCAACTGTCATCTCAGCTGGCTGGGTGTGGGTTCCTCTCTCACCAGCCATGGCATCTCAGCAAAGGACTTCTGCAACTCATTGGGACTGACACAATCTGTCAATTTCCCGACCCGGATCTCAGTCAATGGAGAATCTTCTCATCTAGACTTGGTTATGACAAACTTCCCTGCAAATGTTTGCTGCTCTTCTTCTGCTCCAATTGGTTCTTTTGATCATTTGCTTGTGTTACATATTTATGTGAAGGTATGTGAATTACCAGTCAGGTCTTTGCTTATCCATGCGTAGTAGATTAAGGGTTGTTGTGGTTGGAGGGTCAGGAGCCCTTCTGAAAAGTGTCCGGAAACGGAAGTGACCGGAAACGGAAGAGAAAAGACACGAGGAAGAAAAGCGACGAGTATTCTTCTTCCTCGCCCCGCTCCGACGAAAGGTGGGATTGATTGAGCCGTGTGGAAAAGCGGCGTTCCCGAGCCCGTCTGGCGAGAGGAGTTACCGGGACGGATACCTGCCCGGTGGACGTCAAACTGTCGTGTGGCCGTGCACCGACCCAGCGTTTGGCACCGTTCGCGACACCGTCTAAAAAGACGCGTACGGGTCGCACGTTGGGGCCTAACACGCCTTGCAAGCGGCGTGGGGCTTTTGGCTTGCTTTCCCGTACCCGCTTCGCGTGGCCACGAGGGGCTGCAGCCGGGGTGCCTGGTACGATACCTGCCCGGTGGAAACACGTCCACCCGGGGTTCGTTCAACCGCCCGAGTGCGGCGACGCCGACCATCATCTTGGTCAGGAGGGGCCCAGAGACATTGTGCGGGACCGAGACCAAAAGGGGGTCGTGAGTACCCACGGGGACACACATATATAAGATGGCCATCTTAATCATAGGGAATTGATTGTGGATTGGGAATTGTTGATGGTTGTTTATTGTTGATTGCTCGGGGAAAATCTCCGTGGTTGTATCATTGAAATTGTATGGTATCATTACCATTGAAATATATCCTTGAACATCAGTTGTCTCTTGGGTGGAATTCATATGGATTGCGTGGCGAAAGCGCATATATAATACAACTTTCTGGCGAAGTTCCTCTCACGGTCCGGGGGTCACCGAGACCAGGTATTCACCGAGGGGACCACGTAACAGAATTGGGGGCTCGTCCAAATTACGATTTGCGGTTTCGCAATTGGGTCTACGTCCGGGATTTAAAATTGTATAACATAATAAAATAATAGTTTTTTATTAATTAAAATTTATTAATTAATTATTAATTGGTAAATTTTTTTTGAGAAATTGGGGTAAAGTCTTGGGTGAAGGTTAACAGGTGTTAACGATAGTCACCATGGCGTTTGTGGCACAGAACTTTGCGGTAACACCGAGTGAGGCACAGTTCCGAGCGTTACTAAAGTCGGACCTCTTGAAATTGGCCAAACATTTTAACTTGGAGGTCCGAACTAATTTGAGGAAGGCAGAGTTGCAGGCCACGGTGATACAATCTATGGTGGGATTAGGAACATGGGACGAGTTAGCCTGGGAGTGGCTACCCGAAGAACCAGAAGACGTTGAGCTCCGGAAACTGGAGTTGCAATTACGGAGCCAGGAACGGATCAAAGAAGAAGAAAGGAAAGCAGAAAAGGAAAGAGCAGAAGAAGAAAGGAAAGCAGAAAAGGAAAGATCAGAAGAGGAAAGGAAAGCAGAAGAGAGGAGAGAAGAGAAACAAGCAGAGGAAAGGAGAGTGGAACGAGAACTCCAGGAAAGGTTAGCAGAAGAAGAAAGGAAAGCAGAAAAGGAAAGAGCAGAAGAAGAAAGGAAAGCAGAAGCGAGGAGAGAAGAGAAACAAGCAGAGGAAAGGAGAGTGGAACGAGAACTCCAGGAAAGGTTAGAAGGGAGAAAAGCAGAGGAGAGGAGAGCTGCAAGGGACCTCGAAGCAGAGGAGAGAAAAGCGGAAAGGGAATTAAAGGAACGTGACATGGAGCTTCAGCAAGAAATCAAATTCAAGGAGCTGGAGTTAATGAGAGAACGGGGAGAGGCACCACCCTTGCTGACGGGGTCGACACCTAACCAGAAAACCTGGGATGTGGGCAGACATGTGAGGCTGGTTCCACCGTTCAGTGAAAAGGAAGTCGCGAAATTTTTTCCACACTTTGAGAAAGTGGCTCGACAATTAAACTGGCCGGAGGAGGCCTGGACCATACTAGTGCAAAGTGTGCTGGTGGGAAAAGCTCAAGAGATTTATTCGGCGCTACCAATGGACCAATGTGCAGATTATGAGGTACTGAAGAAACACATCCTCAAAGCCTATGAGTTGGTTCCGGAAGCTTACAGGCAAAAATTCAGGAATGCCAGGAAGAGGGAGAGTGAGACCCATGTGGAGTTTGCCAGAGTGAAAGAAAACATGTTTGATCGGTGGTGTGAGTCAAAAGGAGTCGGGAAAGACTTCGAAACATTGCGTGACTTGATCCTGGTGGAGGAATTTCAGCAGTGTGTCCACGAGGACATCAAAGTGTACCTGCAGGAAAAGAAAGTACCAAAGTTGTGGGACGCAGCCCCCATGGCAGATGATTATGCCTTAACCCACCGAATAGGGGTCCACGAACCTAACTCCTCGCCTAGATCTCCGCAGGGGAGGTGGGGAACAGCAGGTGCGGAGAACGACAATACATGGCGGCGACCTCGAGAGGATTATGGGGACAACGCAGATACCCCACCTGGTCGAAATCAGAGGGATGCGGGCCCAAGACAAACTTATATTTCGGGGGGCCCAAGGCAGACCACGAGTTTTTCCTCCGGGCCTACTTGCGCTTTTTGCAAGAAACCTGGACACTTGATGTCCAGTTGTTACCGCATGAAAAGGGAAGACCCAGAGCGGAGTCCGACTATTACGACTCCAAATGCAATGGCCATTGTGAGAAATCGCCATCAAAAGGGTTACCAACCATTTATTTCAGAGGGGTTTGTGTCACTGGATGGAGCCTCGACTAACCGGAGACCGGTTAGGATATTGAGAGACACAGGAGCACATCAATCTTTAATGCTTGAAGGCATTTTGCCATGGTCCGAGGAGACGGCAACGGGGGATAGTGTTCGTTTACAGGGGATCGGGGGCGGTGTTAGTGCTCCACTTCATGTCATCCATTTGGAGTCCGATTTGGTGTCAGGACCGGTCACCGTCGGTTTACAAGCCACGCTTCCTGTAGAGGGTGTCTCTGTGGTTATCGGGAATGATTTGGCCGGGGGTCAAGTTTATGGTAACCTGAGGGTTGGTAAAGAGCCCAGCAGGGAAAATAACACCACACTAGCTCGGGATGGCGACAAAAGTGCCAAGTTATTTGTAGGGGGACTGAACTTCAAAACAGAGGAAGAAGTTCTGACCTCTGTCTTCAACAGATATGGGCCGCTGGTGGAAGTGCGGTTGGTAAGAGACAGGGAAACGCAACAGTCAAGAGGGTTCGGCTTTGTCACGTTTGCCAGCACAAAAGACGCCAGAGAGGCAGAGAAGAATTGGAATGGCAAGGATTTGGAGGGTCGGACCATAACAGTAGGGAAGGCATTTCGTAGGCGTCGAGAGGTCTACAGGAGAGTACAACTGGGCGGTAGTTTTGGTGGTGGCCGCAATCAATATTATTATGGAGGCTCCCTGAGTTACAGCAGCTCCCGAAGGAAGGATTGTCAAAGTAGTGGCCGAGAAGGAGACCGCTATTCATGGGACTACAGGGACAAGCGGTCCCACCATAATTATTAGAGAAGTCGAAGCACTGAAGGCGGCGGAGCCGCCGAGCCAAGATTCCTACATGGATTAACCGTGAACGCCGTTCCTAAAGGCGTCCATGTAGTGAACTTTCATGCACGGACTAACCGTGAACTCCACGTTCCTCAAGGCGCCCATGTAGAGAACTTTCCTGCACGGACTAACCGTGAACTCCACGTTCCTAAAGGCATCCATGTAGTGAATACTCGGCTTGGCCTCCCGGAAAAAGTGCTATCGAGTTGCTTAACTTTGGATCTTTGATCAACCCCTTAACCTTCATTCACAAGAAACTGACGGTCAAAGTCAGAGGGTCATGAGATGGAGTTTGGCTTGGCAGGAGTCCAACGGGAAATTGAACATGTAAAGGGCAGGGACAAGGTCGTTGCTGGTGCTTAGTCCAGAGTGAGTACTCTGGGGGGGGGGGGGGGTTGTGGTGAAATTTTGGTTGCTTTATTTTTAAGTGATAACTGTGCCCGGGGGGAACTGATAATGTGGGGGGGGGTTGAGTTATCTGGTTGGTTTCTCCAAATTGGCCGGCAAAGAATGTTTTCGCTGGGTTCAAACTTTCTTTCTTGAAGGGGGGAAGTGTTACATATTTATGTGAAGGTATGTGAATTACCAGTCAGGTCTTTGCTTATCCATGCGTAGTAGATTAAGGGTTGTTGTGGTTGGAGGGTCAGGAGCCCTTCTGAAAAGTGTCCGGAAACGGAAGTGACCGGAAACGGAAGAGAAAAGACACGAGGAAGAAAAGCGATGAGTATTCTTCTTCCTCGCCCCGCTCCGACGAAAGGTGGGATTGATTGAGCCGTGTGGAAAAGCGGCGTTCCCGAGCCCGTCTGGCGAGAGGAGTTACCGGGACGGATACCTGCCCGGTGGACGTCAAACTGTCGTGTGGCCGTGCACCGACCCAGCGTTTGGCACCGTTCGCGACACCGTCTAAAAAGACGCGTACGGGTCGCACGTTGGGGCCTAACACGCCTTGCAAGTGGCGTGGGGCTTTTGGCTTGCTTTCCCGTACCCGCTTCGCGTGGCCACGAGGAGCTGCAGCCGGGGTGCCTGGTACGATACCTGCCCGGTGGAAACACGTCCACCCGGGGTTCGTTCAACCGCCCGAGTGCGGCGACGCCGACCATCATCTTGGTCAGGAGGGGCCCAGAGACATTGTGCGTGACCGAGACCAAAAGGGGGTCGTGAGTACCCACGGGGACACACATATATAAGATGGCCATCTTAATCATAGGGAATTGATTGTGGATTGGGAATTGTTGATGGTTGTTTATTGTTGATTGCTCGGGGAAAATCTCCGTGGTTGTATCATTGAAATTGTATGGTATCATTACCATTGAAATATATCCTTGAACATCAGTTGTCTCTTGGGTGGAATTCATATGGATTGCGTGGCGAAAGCGCATATATAATACAACTTTCTGGCGAAGTTCCTCTCACGGTCCGGGGGTCACCGAGACCAGGTATTCACCGAGGGGACCACATAACACTTGTTAAAGTGGATCTCTCTCTCTGGCTATTCTCAGAGAGCCTCCTCAGCGTCGATGAGTCTGGCATTTCACTCAGGCCGACTGGCATGGTCTTCCAGCAGCAATCAATCATCGGGACTGGTCTCCCATTTCTACTGCCTCTGATATCAACTCTTCCTGGGAATTCTTCCAAAGTAAACTGCTCTCTCACATGCACAGTTTATCCCATCTCGTCATCAGTTGTCATACCCTTCCTCCCGCCCATGGCACACTGAATCCTGTGGTGAGGCAGTTGCCCTGAAACAACTTGCCTTTGCCTCTTGGAAGGCAAATCCAACTGAAGGCAATCTCAGTTCCTTCCACCAAGCTCGGAATACTTGTGTGTGTGTGTGTCTACCCTCATGAGAGCCAGGAAAGAATATCTCTCTACTCTCAAGACTGAACTCTCAAACCTGTCTCCTTCCTCCAAATCCTGGTGGTGTCTGGTCAAATCCGTTTCTGGTGTTTCTTCCCCCTCCATCCCCTCCTTTACCTCAAATGGCTACACAGTTGACACAGCACGTGGCAAAGCTGATTGCCTCAACTCTGTGTTTGCCTCAAAATCTTGAGTCCCAAACCAATCTCTCTCTGTACCCACCTTACCCTGTCGAACCCAGCTGCTCCTGGAATCTGCGTCCTACTCTCCTGACAAGGTGGAGAACTTTCTGTCAAACCTCAACTCTGATTCTGCAACTGGACCAGACGGCATCAGCCCATGGGTCCTAAAATCCTGCTCTGCCGCTCTATCTCACCCTCTCTCTGTTCTCTTCACCCTCTCTTTTGCTCAAGATCATCTGCCATCAGTTTGGAAATCAGCCAACATTACAATCAGCCAAATCCTCTCTATCTCTTGGCTGATGACTCCACTCTCTGCCACTCCATTCCTCATCCCTCAGATCGGCAGTCTGCAGCCTCTTCACTCTCTGCAGACCTGGACAAAATCACAGACTGGTCAAACAAGTGGAACATGTCTTTCAATCCTGACAAATCTCACACTCTTACGATGTCTCTCCAAAAGGACTGACTGGACAACCCTCCCATCTACTTTCTCAACAATCCTCTCCAGGAAGTTCTGTCGCTCAAGCTTTTGGGTCTCACTATCTGCCATGATCTTTCCTGGGAAAACCACATTTCCAAGCTGTCCTCCAAAGCCAGTGGCCGACTGGGCATCCTCCGTCGTGTGAAGTCCTTCCTTGGCACACCTGAGCTCCTCACCACATACAAGGCTTTCATCCACAGCTCGATGGATTACTGCTCTCCCCTATGGGCTGGTGCTCCTACCTCACACCTGGCTCGGCTTCACGCTGTTGAAACCAAAGCTTCCAGAATCATTGGAATCTCCCGCGATGAATCTGATTGTGAGGGCCTTTGACTCACTCACCGCAGGCAGGTAGGTGGTCTTTCTGTCTCTACCGACTCCTATCCGGCCGAGCTCCCCCAGCTATATCTGTGTGTGCTCTGTCCCCCAAATATTACTACAGGTCGCACATGATCTGCCAGCAACTCTCTTCTGGTGAAATTGGAAAAATCAAAACTCTCTGCTCACCTTCACTCCTTCATTCCTCTTTACTCCTGCCTCTGGAACAAACTCCCTCAGTCTCTTCAATCCCACTCCTCCCTCCAGGTTTTCAAAACAGCTGTTCACCACCATCTCTTATCTTCCCCCATACAAAACCTTGATCTCTTCTACCCCCGTTAATTCACCCCAGATCCACTTTTTTGAAATACCGACTTCTTTCCTGAAAGTCCTAGCAGTGTCCATGTGTTTTATACCTCTCCCACCCCCCCCCCCCTCCTTTCCCATGCCTTCTCCCCCAAAACCCTCTCCCTCCCACAGATCTCCTGATGTCCGTTCTCTGCTGTTGTACTTGTGTGCTTCCCTCTCTCTCCACCCATCTTGTCTCCCGCTCCCCTTATTGTATGTTTTGTGTGTCAGTATGTTTTTTTTTTGTGATTGATGTTAGCTCTTACACGAGCCTCGATGTTGCATACAAAAAAAAAAAATGTTGATGCAATTATTTTTCTTTTAAAATAATTAAATGCTTTATGTTTAATCTTTTTTTTTTTTTTTGGTATGGATTCAAATTAAATCCATCTGTTATTAAATTATTTTAGTTAACAGTTGATTTTAGGGATGTGATGGGGGGAGGGAGGGTGGGAGATATGTATTGCTTTTGGATAATGGTTCTGTCCATTTTCCAACCTTCCAAAATCTTGGTTTGCTTAGGTACAGTCCACATTTGCATTCAAATTCTTTTCATGAAACACAAAATATTTTATATAACTTTGAATTTTTGGTTGCATGCAATGGGCGAGAGAAAAATAACTTCCTCGTGTTGGAATCTCTTTAATCGTTTCAGCTGTCGTTGTGTTAAGTTGGGCAACAGTTTTAACATTGGTTGCGGAGGGAAAGACAAAGAGGAAGAAGTAAAATTTGACGATTTAGCGATCTCCCGGTGTGGTACTTAAGCAACGTATTCTGGCATATTTTAAAGTTTTGGTAGTTCAGAAAACCCTCGAAAATAAATGGTATGACTTTTAAAAGGTTTATATCCTCACGATATATTATATTCTCAGCATTCCACTTTTTATGCCTTTGCCCCAGAAGGCAGCCGGAGGCATTATGTTTTCGGGTTGTCCGTCCGTCTGTCCGTATGGGCTAAACCTCGTTATTCTCAGCAACCACATGTCCAATTCAGACGAAACTTTCAGGGTAGGAGTGACACCCATGCAGAATGTTTTTATCACAATTGTGACCTCATAGGTCACGTGGCATAGCAGCCATGTTGGAATAAACACAATTAATTAAAAAATTAATTCTCGGAAACCACTGAATGGAAAATTTTTAAACTTGCCACATTGTCAAGTACTCCCAATGTGGAACAAAAGCATGATAATGATGACATCATAGGTGAAGTGGTATACCATCCAAAAATGTTTTAATTGAATTCCTTATCCTAAAAATCTGAAATTGCATGTACATGACCATTTGTATTGAAATATCAAATTTATGACATCATAGGTCACATGGTTTGGCAGTCATATTGGATTTAACCTAAAACCTTATAAAAACATCTTCTCCCAAACCACCAAATCGATTGACTCGAAACTTTACGTGTGTCATTGACTATGCATGACGATTAAAAGATTACCACAAAAACATCATTGGTCACATGGTGTGGCAGCCATATTGGATTGAAGGAAAATATTAAATAACTAGCGGTAACCCGTGAAAATCACGTGCATAAATAGTGTTTATGTTCATACAAACTAACTTGCCCTTCCTCTTCCTTTCCGCTTCCTTTCAAAATAATTGTGTCAGTTGGCACCAACATTCATTCTGGCGGATCTCCTGAATATCGCTTTGTATTCAACTGCAGTATTGTCTCTTATAGTGTGGTTACTGGTAAGTATCCCCTTCACATTTCTGATCGCATTTATATTTGTATTAAAAGGCGTAGCATGCTCCTCGAGTCGCTGCGCGTCTGGCACACATCGGGACGTCTTCTTCTTCTCCTCCGTATCAAGTGCAGCGTCTCACTGTGCGTAAAACAAAATGGCGCGGGTTATTCAAAACTTTCACCGATTTTCAGCTTTTATTCCACACTTATAGACATTTGGAGACATAGGTATGCTTATATGGAAGGGTCAGTCATAACTACATAGTATCACACATATCTTAGAGCGACAGGAGCAATAGCTGGAGAGAAGTTCCGATTACAAATTTCAGAAATAAGCGTTTTAATGATATAGATGATATATCTGAAACCACATATCTTATTGATGCGAAATTTTACAAATATCATCAAGCACCACTGTTGCATATAGTTTGAAAATAATGACATCATAAGTCATGTGATTTGGCAGCCATCTTGGATAGAAAAACGAACCTTATCCGATAAACATGAAACTTCACAAACGTGATCCTCTACCCATACATATGCAGTGTGTACATTTTTCATGTCATATGGTGTGGCAGGCATATTAGCTTGAAAGTCGATATTTCAAAAAATCCCTTCTCTGAAAGCGCTTCACTGATCGATGTGAAACCTGTCAAAGCTGGTGAAAATTTGATACTTCAAAACAGCTGAAGGGATTTAAATCAAACTTGTTTATTTTTAGGACAGCGAAAGAGGGCATCTACCCGTTGTGGGACTATGCGGAGGCATATTGGCGGCACAGTCGTATTGCTCTAGTTACACATATGATTCGGCAGTCATTTTTTTTCCATGATCATCCCTCTATATGGGGTACTACCGTACTCCATGATATGATTTACTACCCGTGGGGAATAACGTTTGATAATAATGACGTCATCGGTGATGTCGTGTGGCAGCTATATTGGATTGAAGCAAAAAACCTTTAAAAAATCTTCTCTGAAACTGCTGAACCGATGGATGAGAAACTTCAAATCACTATGTGTCTGATCAAAGCAGGGCAGCTTGGGCCATAACTCTTAGCAGTTTTTTTAGTTGTTTCTTCAGTTGTTTTTGGGATTAATATATCAAAGGTCAAGGTCACGGTCATCGTAAATGCGAAACACACATTTGTAACCATATCGTTTGAATGGATAATCTTAGTGACTTTAAACCAGTGCCAAAATGTTTCTCATTAAATTATCTTTCATAAGAGTGCTCTTAGATTTGACATCTGAGCTCTAGTTTCATATTCATCTTCATTGACGCAACTTAGCGTTATTGTGCATAAAAGTGGTCGTTTAATATCCTAACAATCAATAAGGCTACGGATAATGACAATGTATGTGACATAATAGGTTAGATGGATGATACGGGATATGGGCCATAATATCAGTGGGCCATAATGGTAGCGTGTTCAGTTAACGATGTTATTTTTGTTTAGAATGAGCACGCGAGGCGAGACTATGCGCTCTTCAAATGCTACTAGTTTCAATATTTAATCATTTATGTTTCATCTACTTCTAATTAGGTTATTATGTCAAGATATATTACCCTGCGAATGCGAAGCGAAAAGCGTGGTTAAGCAATAGGTCGAGTATGTACGTATGTACGTGTTGAAACGTTACTCCATATTGCATCACCATTTCATATCGCACATATTGAACGTGCATCGAAAACCAATTATTTTTGAGGTCAACATCGGCCAAAAGTTCAATACAAGCCAAATTTCCTAAATCCTCAATTTTAATCTGATTGACTTCAAATTTTAAGAGATTTGCATATCAGGTCACTTAACTCAACCACCAATTATTTTGAGGTCAACATCGGGCAAGTTTCTAAGATTGACAATTTTCATCCGATTAACTTGAAGTTTGAAGAAGATTCGCAAATTTGGTCATTGAATGGAACTACCAATTATTTTTTAGGTCAAAAGGTCAAGATATGCCTAATTTCTAAAATTGAGAGACAGAGCCAAAAACTATACATATGTCATATCTCAAAGGCTGTGGACGAGATGTGACAAAACTATGTGGATTTGAGATTTGAGAACATACGTATGTATCTGTCTTTTTTCTCAAGAACGTACATCGAAAACCGTGCAACGGAGGAAATTGAAACTTTACCACATGTTACATGACCAATTGATATAGCACATATGGATGGATGTTACTTGGATGTACTTGAATGGTTACTTGGATGACGCTCACATCCTTAGAACTTACCTGGTGAATTAAACAGAGCCTAATGCCTCAAGTTAATATATATATATATATATATATATATATAATATTGTTGTGGATATGAGAATGTTTTTTTTTGTTGTTGTTGTTGTAGTGTAAATTGTTGTAAAGATCACCCTTTGTAAATGTCATGATCCTTGTAAATACCTCCGTAGTGTAAAGGTCAACGGGCGTCTAGGTAGTTACTCCATAAACACCACATTGCAAGACCCGATAAAACCCTTGTTCAGTAGCTTATATCTTATTATGTGTCTTAGGGTAAGGCTGTGTCTCCCATTAATTTAAATACTCCATTGCACCAAGTGAAATAAGAGTAGATCCCCTTTAATTTCATTTCAATGGCCAACTGCATTTTGGGCGGTTTTCTTCAACCACCATTGGCCACGAGGCAGGGTTGGGGAAGAAAGGCGTGTCTCCACCTCGTCATAGAGGGGAGGAGTGAGCCAGCCCCGAACAACCAACCGAGCACGAGGGGTTTGGTTTGAGATGGCGGAGGAAGAGCGATCGGGGAGGTTCGCAAAGGTTCAAGGGTGGGGCTATATATAACCCATGAGAGACGCCCCCAGGAGAGATGCGCTTTTACTGAGACAAGGAGATGAGTCTAAAAAGAGAGTTCCATGACAAGAGCTGAGTTGGTCGTCAGGGGTGGTCAGTGGTTGCGTTGAGTGGTTGTGTTGGAGAAAGAGTGGTTGGACAAAAGAAAGAGAGAGGAGAGAACCCGTCACGCCAGACCCCCCCACCAGCGCGCCGGCTCCGACCGTGATCCGACCCGTGATCCGACCCGTGATCCCGCGCACACGACAGGATCGGTGGCATCAGCGGCCGTCGAGGTCCAGCCCGACGTCCCGTGCGGGATCAAGCTCCAGCCAGCTCCGTGCCGTCCTCCCCCTCCAGCCTCACACCTCCCTCCAGCCAATCCACTCTGCAATTCCCCGTGTGAGTCGTCTTTGTTTGTTCTGTCCTGGGTAGGTAATTAAGCTTGTATAAGGAATTCACTGTGTCACCTGCGTCTCATGTCCCTGTACATAACCGTGGCTGCTCTTTTTGCTTATGTGTGTAAATAGTAATAAATCCAGTTACTCTTCTGTACGTCTTCTTCCTCTTTGCATTCGGTCGCTTTAGAGTTTTCCAGATTGAGTAGCTGTGGCGATATACGGCCAACGTTGGGTGAATCGGGTTTAGTGGGGAGCAACTGTTCGGCCGCGGTAATACCTCCGCTCGGTAAAATAACATCTAATCCGCGGACCGTAACAAATTGGTAGTCAGGAGTTGGGATTCGAACCTGGGACTAAATTTATTTAGCCCAAATTTTGGACACCAATTGTGTTATTGACCGTAACAAATTGGTGTCGGGGAGTGAGATACGAGGCCCGAAGCGCGCTTAACGCGCTCAAAATTACGAGCTGCTGAAAATTTGTGTTTTAAAGGAAAACCCGAATTTTGAAATCGCGCCATGGCTGGTCAAGGCGACGGGATGGCGGTGGGAGAGATAGACGGGGTGGAATCGACCCAGGACCTCAGGGAAATGTATATGGAGGATGTGGTTGAGGGGGTATCAGGCGCACAAAATGGTGCTATCGCGCACGTGGTTGTAGCGGCACCAAATTTTGCCGCGCCCGTGACCGTAGCAGCACCAAATTGCGCTGCGCACGTGGTCGCGGCAGCCGAGCCAGAAATGCCAGAGTACATGCGAGTCTTTATGATTCAAATGATGGCAAAAATGGATGCCCAAAATGATAAGTCCACCCGAGAGCGAAGAGAAATGGGTGAGCGGTTGGGAAACCAAATTGTGGGATTGAGGGCTGATAGTGAGCGAATGAGGGACGAAGTGAGGGCTGATAGTGAGCGATTGGGGGGCGAAATGGGGAACCGGATGGATGCTCAGGGTGAACAATTGGGGGTAATGAGGAACGAAGCGAGGGGTACCGGTGAGGGATTAGACAAGAAATTTGAGGGGTTAGACAACGGGATAAAAGAGGTAAAGAATGGGTTAACGGGGGTGGAAAATAGAATGGCTGCCCAGGAGAATCAGATAGAGGGGGTGAAGAATGGGTTAAAGGGGCTAGAAAATAGGATGGAAGGTAAATTGCGGGAAATAGGGGAGCAATCCGCCCGAGAAATTAAACAAATGGGAGAGCAGATAGAGGAGGTGAAAATCGGGGTAGAAACCAAACTGGATGCTCAGAGGGATGAATTGGGACAGATGAGGGTGGCATCTACAAAAGAGAGGGAAGAGATGAAAGAGGAGATACGACGAGGTGTAAGTGAGGAGGTCTCGGGGGTACGCGAGGAGGTAAAGCGAGGCGAAAAGCGTATAGAGAAAGAGGTGAGAAATGGAACGGCTAGGTTACAAGGGGGAATAGAAGATCTGACGGAGGAGGTGGAACAGCTGACGGAGGGACAAAAATAACTAACGGAGCAGGTTCAAAGGAACACTGCGGTACTGGGAGGGTTAAAAGCGACACAAAACGACATTAAAAATGACTTAATAGCGACACAGAGGCAATGTCAGATGGTACGTGAGGGACTGACAACGAGGTTGGAAGAGGTGACAGAAGTAATGGAGACGAAGGACCGAGAGGTGAGGACGCACATAGAAACGGTCAAGGTAGCCTTAGAGGACGAACTTGAGGAGACGCACCGGGAAATAAAAGAGGTGAAGCAAAAATTAGAGGAAGTGGAAGAAGAGGTGAGTGAAATTAAGAAGAGACGGACAGAAACTAAGAGAGAAATACAGGAGGAGGTGATGGAATATGTACAAGGTCGGTGCTCAACTCATAATGATGTGCTCGCTAACCAAATAAAGAGTTTGCAGGTGGCGAAGGAGATGCGGAGACGAGGTGCCAAGGTGAGTGGCGATATACGTGGAAATGTACATGATGTGAGGAAAGCTTCAGTCGGCTTGGGGGTTGATGTGGACCCGGGTGTTCGTGAGAGGCCGTTGGTGAAGTGTGCGACAGGTACGGTGTGCGAAAAAAGAGGTGTGCGAGAATGTCCGACCATGGGGTGTGTGAGGAAAAAGTACGCGCCGAGGAGCGAGTGTGCTGTCGAGAGTGAGTCGGTCGTAGCGCGTGTGCGAGGGAGCACATGGAAGCGCGTAGTGAGGAGTGTTACAGAGGATGTAACGAGAGAATGCACGCCTGTGGTGAGTGTTACAGAGGGTGTAACGGGAGAGTGTGCGCAAGAGAGTGCGCGAGAAAGGTGTGTAATGGACAGGTGCATGGGGAAAGAGTGCGCTGTCAAGAGTGAGGGAGAATGCACGCCTGTGGTGAGAGTTACAGAGGGTGTAACGGGAGAGTGTGCGCAAGAGTGTGCGCGAGAAAGGTGTGTAACGGACGGGTGCATGGGGAAAGAGTGCGCTGTCAAGAGTGAGGGAGAATGGACGCCTGTGGTGAGTGTTACAGAGGATGTAACGGGAGAGTGTGCGCAAGAGGGTGTGCGAGAAAGGTGTGTAATGGACAGGTGCGTGAGGAAAGAGTGCGCTGTCGAGAGTAAGGGTGAGTGCACTGTCAAGAGTGGTGGTGAAAGTAGTGCGAGTGACACGGAGCGTGAGTTGGTTGTGACAGGTGAGAGAGGAAGTACACCTGGAATGGAAGGAAGCACACCTGGAATGGTAGAGCGTGTGTGGGAATGCACACTTGAGTTGGTAGTAAGGCACGTGGTTGGGTGTGCGAGTGAGAGCACACCTGTGATTGTCACAGAGGAGGTGACCGAGGAGGGGGTGCGAAGAGGTGTGTTGGTGAGGTGTGCGAACGACGAATGTGTGCCAAGGTGTTCGGTGGTCAGGTGTGTGACCAAGTCTGTGAGCGAAAGAACGAATGCAATGACGAAGTATGCGGGGTGTACGGGCGGCGTTGGAACACCGAGCTCAGTGATGGTGAAAGGGGTAGCGTATGCATGTAAGCATGCAGGTGAGGCATCGACGGTAACCGGGGTAGCGGTTAGAACGACATTTAGCCGAATCGGGCCCTCGGTGCGCGTCGGGCAGCTTCGCGTGCCGCGAGGACCAGCGGGGATCCGAACCACGGCGGGTTCGAAAGGACCGCCGTACGTGATCCACGCTGGGCCGCGTTTGGAACGGCCGCGTCCGTGCTCCGCTAGGCGGAACGGGCAGTCCGATAGGAAAGGTCGTCATGGCGACCCCTTTTTGTTGAGGCCCCCCGGCAGGTCGAGATCGGGCAATTGGATGGCTCCGTGCCGAGGGGGTGTGTGGGATCTCGGCCCGGGTAAGCGTCCTTCCCTGCACCGAGTGTCGGACGTATCCAGCCGCCGGCACCAAACAACCCGCATTCATTGCTCGGCTTTACGAAGCCGGGCTGTGGAAGTGAATTGGCGCACCGAGAGGCACTAGTGAGAAGACTGATGATGATGATACTGATAGTGGTTTTGATCCGAAATTTAGAAAAGTGAATAGAATTTGCAGTAATTGGAAAATTTTGATTTGTGGAAATTGGACGAGCAAAAATTTATAGTAAGAGATGCCCCATGTGATGGGATGGCCAATCCACCATCCCTCACAGCTGGGGGGCAAAGGAGCACTAGTTTGTGGGGTTGATGGCAGTGAAAACTAGCCCGGGAGGGTTAGGATATATCGTGTGTAGGGATCTAGAGAGATGACCTGAGGTGACGCTAAGATTAGTTAGTGACTGATACCTGTAGTGGGGACGCAGGTAGATTAGTGTGGATGATAATGACGAGGGAGCGCAATAGTTTAAAGGGGCGACTGGGAAGCGCAAGTTTCAGAGGGGAGTAGTTAGATGAGATGATGCCGTGTGTTTGAAGATTGAACAGGTGTGATTGCACAGGTGTGCAACTGAACAGGTGTATGGAGCAGTGTTTGAGTGATGGTGATGGTGATGGTGATGTGTGTTGTGTTGACCAACTGGTCCAGGAAGAGGAGGAGGGTGCAGGTGGCACCAGGTGTGATTGCACAAGTGTGCAACAACAGGTGTATGGAGAATGGTTGTGTGAAATACATGGAGTGTGGAGTAAATGGAGTATTGGAATGGATGGTAGTGGAGTGAGTATGGTGGAAACTATGGAGTGGAGTGGATGGTGCGAAGGTGTGAATGGGGGAAGAGTGGACCCCCATCACGAATACCCGGGGCGGGTAGTGTAAGTGTTAGGTAGAGGGTATAGGTAAATTGTGGTTGGATATTGGCATCTGTGGTGCGGGTGGAAGAATGGTGAGTGGATGGGTGCATTAGTGTTGTGGAAATGGCTGGGCGTGTAGCCTGTTAGTGTGTGTAGTTGGTTTGGGCGCTCCACCACTGTGAGGATGTCGGCCAGGTGAGGCCGCAGGTGGGCTCTGGGAGCCGGTAGTAGTTGTTGTGGATGGGGCCCGAGGATCTGGAGGACGGACCCGGGTAGCCCAGTGCCAGCGGGCACCGAGTGGGGTGACAGAGCCAGGAGGGGCCTTCCCCAGTTAGTTAGGTTAGGGTGAGGAGCTAGGTAAGCTTGGGTGGCAACTGCAGTGGTGGAGGTGTGCAGGTGGGTAGACCTGCTGGGAGAGCTACACGCCCCAGCCAAGAAATTGTGCAAGGGCACCGGGAGATGAATCGGGGGAGTGAGACCCCAAATTGAGAAGCACCACAGTTTGGTCAATGGGAATTGGTTTTTAGAACCCATAGTGTAAGTTGGCCAATGGATTGGCAGGGAAAGACCCCGGGTAGTGTAAAGTGTGTTAAAGTCATTTAGAAAGTAGTTAGGATGAAAATCTCCTCGCACCATCTACATCCACTCACCTGAGGTGACAGGTACTCCACACCATGCCATGTTTAATTATTTTTATGTGCAAATGTTTTGGATTGTGAGACGCATCATGACGTGGGTGTGACATTGTGCTTGATGTTCCATCTCTCCCTCCTTATGAGGATTGATGATGAATTGGTGATGGCAAATTTTGGATAGAGGGATTGTGGAGACGAATTTGGTGAAGGGGAAATATGGGGAAGACGTGACAGTAGCGACGAATTTGTAATGTGTCGATTTTGTACATATGGGGTAAGGGCAAGGGTAGTGTAGGTGACAGGGGGGTGACGTACGGCAGGGACGAGCTTTCTCACTTCGCCCTCCGTACGCATTTCGCCTTGCATTGCCTTGTTTGATGTGTACCCTTGTGACCTTACCCCTCGCTCATTTGTCTTGTCCCCCTTTTGTCTCCCACATGACCTGTGCACCATTGGGCGCCGAGGGGAGCGTGCGTGAGTCGGCCATTGTGCACCCGAAATTCCCAGAACCAGCTGTCTGCATCGATGCACCACATTATGGACCACATGCCTGTGGCCGAGCACTACGTATGGACCCCATGGGTTGGGGCATGACCCCTCTGCTGGAACCGGCCATGAAGGCCCGAAATCATGCTGGCGGACCTTGGCCACAGGGCACCGATGCCCCACAGGTGAACCACACTAGTCGGCCCTGTGGGCCATAAATAAAGAAAATAAAAGGGACACGTTGGGTGCATTTTACTTTGTTGCAAATAGGCCGCCAGCAAAGGAAAAAGACAACATCTGGAAGAAATAATAATAGCCAGCAGAGGGAGCCGAAGAGCAAGAGATCACCTGCAGGGTTAGGGGTTGTTTGGTTATTTTTATTCATTGAATATTCATGAACTGTGGTGACTGCACCGATTGGTGCTTGAGGGTGTGTTGGTGCGTTATAGGTGCTTTCATGGTGCATTGATGCAGAGCAGACTGTCTCCTCCCCAGAAAGAACAATTACAGGTCCTGGGTTAGTTTTGTAAATAAAAGTAGCGTCAATTGGAAATAATGCTCCCCACCGTCAGTGTATAGTTTGAAGACCATTCCGCAATTCGGTTAACTGTGGGCATAAGTCTGTTAGGCAGGGTGCAATGGAGCAGCGGGACACATTTATTTATGTTTTAAAATTGTCGCACTCAGGGTCAGGTTAAAAGTAGAGGGAACTACACCTACGTGTCACACTAAATTTAAGTTGTAGGCCCGGGCCGTGCCTAAGAGGAGGAGGGTGCAGTGTTGTGGATATGAGAATGGTTTTTTTTTTTTTGTTGTTGTAGTGTAAATTGTTGTAAAGATCAACCTTTGTGAATGTCATGATCCTTGTAAATACCTCCGTAGTGTAAAGGTCAAAGGGCGTCTCGGTAGTTACTCCATAAACACCACATTGCAGGACCCGATAAAACCCTTGTTCAGTAGCTTATATCTTATTATGTGTCTTAGGGTAAGGCTGTGTCTCCCATTAATTTAAATACTCCATTGCACCAAGTGAAATAAGAGTAGATCCCCTTTAATTTCATTTCAATGGCCAACTGCATTTTGGGCGGTTTTCTTCAACCACCATTGGCCACCAACCCGTGATCCGACCCGTGATCCCGCGCACACGACAGGATCGGTGGCATCAGCGGCCTTCGAGGTCCAGCCCGACGTCCCGTGCGGGATCAAGCTCCAGCCAGCTCCGTGCCATCCTCCCCCTCCAGCCACACACCTCCTTCCAGCCAATCCACTCTGCAATTCCCCGTGTGAGTCGTCTTTGTTTGTTCTGTCCTGGGTAGGTAATTAAGCTTGTATAAGGAATTCACTGTGTCACCTGCGTCTCATGTCCCTGTACATAATTGTGACTGCTCTTTTTGCTTATGTGTGTAAATAGTAATAAATCCAGTTACTCTTCTGTACGTCTTCTTCCTCTTTGCATTCGGTCGCTTTAGAGTTTTCCAGATTGAGTAGCTGTGGCGCGATACGGCCAACGTTGGGTGAATCGGGTTTAGTGGGGAGCAACTGTTCGGCCGCGGTTATACCTCCGCTCGGTAAAATAACATCTAATCCGCGGACCGTAACAATATATATACAGTCACGTGAAAAAGTAAGTACACCCCATGGAAAAGTTTTGCATTTTTTAACATATTTCAACATACAGCTATTTGATCTTCATTTCAACAATATTGATAGATAAAGGTGATATAATATAACAAATATCATGAAACATTTACATTTTGTAGTCCATTGTATAATTTAAATAAACATAAATGCAAATTTCGCATGTGGAAAAAGTAAGTACACCCCTGCATTTATCACTACAAATACCTAAAATTTGAATCAGGTGCACCAGCTCAGGTGGAAATGATTAGAACATCGTTAGAGAGGATCTCGGAGGAACCTGTCTTATTTAAACCTCAGACATTTAGTTTGGTTTGCTCTTTGTTGTTGAAGTGTGCGGCGTCACCATGCCTAGATAAAAAGAGCTCTCTGGGGCCTTCAGAAAGAAGGTTATAGATGCCAACGAGTCTGGGAAGGGATTTAAAAATCTCCAAACAATTTGAAATCAATCATTCGTCTCTCCAGAAGATCATCTACAAGTGGAGAAGATTCCAAACAACTGCCACTTTGTTCAGGCCAGGCCGCCCCAGCAAGTTCAGCCCGAGAGCAGACCGCAAGATGCTGAAAGAAGTCTCTAAGAACCCCAAAATGTCATCACGGGACCTACAGGTTGCTCTTGCCACTGTTGTTGTCAAAGTGCACGAGTCTACCCTTAGAAAGAGGCTGCACAAATTTGAACTACATGGGAGGTGTGCCAGGAGGAAACCTTTGCTGTCCAGAAAGAACATCAGGGCAGACTAAAGTTTGCCAATTAACACCTCGGGAAAGACCAGCACTTCTGGAACAATGTGATCTGGACAGATGAGTCAAAGGTAGAGCTATTTGGCCACAGTACCAGAAGACATGTTTGGCGAAAACCAAAGACAGCATTTGACCACAAGAACCTGATACCAACTGTAAAGCATGGTGGTGGAAATATTATGGTTTGGGGCAGCTTTGCTGCATCAGGGCCTGGGCAGCTCAGGATCATAGAATCCACTATGAATTCTTCATTGTATGGTGCTTGAGGATAATGTGAGGCCATCTGTCGGAGAGTTGAAGCTCAACCGAATGTGGACCTTGCAACATGACAATGACCCTAAACATACCAGTAAATCCACCAAGGAATGGCTGAAAAGAAAGAAATGGAGGGTTCTGGAATGGCCAATTCAAAGACCGGATCTAAATCCCATCGAGATGTTGTGGGGGGATTTGAAACGAGCTGTGCATGCAAGAAACCCCTCAAACATCGCACAGCTGAAAGAATTCTGCATGGAGGAGTGGGAAAAAATTTCTCCCAGTCGATGTCAGAGACTGGTAGACAGTTACAAGAAACGCCTACTTGAGGTTGTTTCTGCCAAAGGGGGCAATACCACCTATTAGAGCCAAGGGTGTACTTACTTTTTCCACATGCGAAATTTGCATTTAAGTTTATTTAAATTATACAATGGACTACAAAATGCAAATGTTTCATGATATTTGTTATATTATATCACCTTTATCTATCAATATTGTTTAAATAAAGATCAAATAGCTGTATGCTGAAATATGTTGAAAAAATCAAAACTTTACATGGGGTGTACTTACTTTTTCACGTGTCTGTATATATATGTATATATATATATATATATGTATATATATATATATATATATATATATATATATATATATATATATATATATATATATATTGTTACTGACGTGGCTTAGATGTTAGTTTACCGAGCGGTTTTGGTATGACCACGTCTGCACAAGTTACCGATTATACTCGACGTTGACGAAGCCGCGCCACGCTGGCTCAATAAGAAAAAGAAGACACCCGGCTGGGTTATAAAATGACGACACCAGGGATACGGTTCTCAAGACCTGCGGAGGAGATTATATTCGTTACGGAAAAGGTTAGATTACAGGGGCTAGAGGTACAACATAGAAAGACAAGCACTTAGACACAATCTTATGTTATTCCCCAACAGACGACAGGCAAACGGGACAACGGCTGACTCACACGGGGGTTGATGGAAAGGACATGCGGGTAGCGATGGCTCCAGGTGCACCTGTGCTCAAAGGTTAGAATCGACCCGGTCCGGTCCAGAGATGCGGGGAGGTCTCGTCGCAGCGCTCAGAGGTGACGTTCTTTCTCAGGCGGGTTCTCTTCCTCTCAGCGGTCGTAGGCAAGGCAACGTTCTTTCTCCAGCTGGGGGCGCATCTGACGTCACGTCCGCTACGTGGCCGCGTATATCCGGCGGGGAGTGACACGCCCTCGGCTCGTTAGCTCCGCCTCGTGGAATCGGCGCGTTGCTTCTCATTGGGTGCGTGCGGGGGGGTTTACCAGGCTCCGCCCTTGACGAGGAGCTGACAAGGAGCCCCTTCGTGGTAACCCCGTGGCGCGCATGGTCTGGAGCGCATCGTCTGGAGCGCATTGTCGATGGCGGCGAACCGAGCCGGTGGGAGGACGCACACTCCCCCCCCCCCCCCCGCGCAGCGCCGTGCCCCTCTGTTGTTGTAGACGGGGAAGAAGATGGGAGGAGGTATGGGAAAGGTCCTAAACTCACTACTGATGCCATATAATCACATTCTGGTGCAACGAAGAGTCATAATTAATGGAAACGAGGCCTTAACTGACATAGACTAAGAATAACTAGGAAGATGTCCGAAAGTTGTCTACGTGTGGTGCGGTGGACCTGGGCACGACATTTAATGGGGGAATAAGGGGAAGGTCGGCTCTACTGATTGTTATTTACATGCAATGGGACTAGGGAATGGGGGATTGGGGAAAGTTGGGGAGTATTGGAGAAAATAGGGGAATATTTACAAGCGGATATGGAGGCCAAATTCCATATTCGCAACATTGCACCCTTCTCTACCCTCGGGGCGTCCCGACCCGATAAATTTTTACCTACTTTAGTGTGGCACGCAATGTAGTTCCCTCTACTATTAACTCTACCCTGAGTGCGACAGTTTTACAGATATTCACAAATGAGTAAATATGTCCCCCTGCGACGTTGCACCCTTCTCCTCACAGAAACACACCCACAGGATAACCGAATCCGGAAAGAATTCGCAAACTACACATACAGCCGGTAGGGAGCATTATTTACAAGATTACGCTGATATCTACACTACGATCCAGGACCTGTCTTTGGAGGAACACATGCAGATGTTATGCATAGAGAGAGCGCGCTTGCCAGCATCGATACACCAACCCACGAGTGCTCTGTGGCCGACGGCCTTTAATAACGTGCAGAGCACCCTTTCCCAGCATCAAAAGCACCACCCCAGCACCAATCGGTGCAGTCACCATTGTTCATTGGAATAAAAATAAATTCGACAACCCCTAACCCTGCAGGTGTCTCTTGCTCTTCTTGTGGTGCACTTGGTGTTAACTAAAAGTGGTTCACCTGTATGGCATAGGTGCCACGTTGACCCATAGGTCCATCCCCGGGTGGTGCTTGGCCGCAAACGAACTGCGGTCCATTGTGGGTGGCCACAAACATTGCGGTCCATATGGTGTATCGATCCCGGCAGCAAACAGCGAAAGTGCAGGCCCACAACTGTGCAGCCAGCACCTCTCTCTCCTCTCTCTCTACCCCAAAGCCAGATCCTCGGAGGTGGGAGACAAAAGAAGCAGACAAGTGAGTAAGGTGGTAAGGGCGCAAAAGTGCACGCAATGTAAGGTGATGCACACTGGGGGCACATGGGAACCAGGTGAGACAGGTACGTTCCTATCATACGCCCCCCCCCCCCCCACCAGGTAACCTACATGGCCCCTCCCTTACCCCTTACTGTATCCACAAAACACAACACTACCCATAAACATCTACTTTACAAATCAACAAACATCCCTACTGTCTTCCCCGTTCCTCCCATATACCAAATTCGTCTTCTCTCCCTCCTAACCAATCAAATTTGCCATTTTCAACTCTCATCAAAATTTGCCATCTCCAACTCAACATCATAATTTGCCATAACCAATTCATCATCAGTCCCTCCTAGGGAGGGAGAGATGGAATCACCCCAATGTCTCATCCACGTCGTGATGCGTCTCACAAATCCACACAGCGATTCATCTCCTTTCCTGCAACAAACAAAGAAAACACAGGTGTGGAGTCATCATCATCACCACAGGTAAGTGGCTGCGTATGGTGCGACAGGTTCATCAATCCTAACTATTTCCTAAATGACTTTAACAACTTTACACTACCCGGGGTCTTTCTCCAGCCAAACCATTGGCCCTCTTACACTATGGGTTCTAAAAACCAATTCCCATTGGCCAGACTGTGGTGCTCTTCAATTTGGGGTCTCACTCCCCCGATTCATCTCCCGGTGCCCTCGCACAATTTCTGGGCTGTGGCGGGTACCTCTCCCAGTGGGTCTACCCACCTGCACACCTCCACCACTGCAGTTGCCTCCGAGCTTACCTGCTCCTCACCCTAACCTAACTACCTGGGGAAGGCCCTCTGGCTCTCTCCCCACTCGGTGCCCTCTCTGGCACTGGGCTACCCGGGTCCATCCTCCGGATCCTCGGGCCCCATCCACAACTCTACCGGCTCCCAGAGCCCACCTGCGGCCTCACCTGGCCGACATCCTCACAGTGGTGGAGTGCTCAACCAACTACACACACTAACAGGCTACACGCCCAGCCATTTCCACAACACTAATGCACCCATTCACAACACCATTCTGCAACCGCACCACAAATGCCAATATCCAACCACAATTTACCTATACCCTCTACCTAACACTTACACTACCCGCCCCGGGTACTCGTGAAAGGGGTCCACTCTTCCCCCATCCACTCCTTCGCACCATGCACACCACTCCGTACCACTTACTCCAACTCTCTCCACACACCTGTACTTGCACACCTGTGCTCTCACACCTGGTGCCACCTGCACCCTTCTCTCCCCAAGCGCATTCGCGCTGATCCACGACACTCACTACTCATACACTGCTCCACACACCTGTCCAGTTGCACACCTGTGCAATCACACCTGTTCAATTCTCACACACACAGCATCATCTCAGCTAACTACTCCCTTCTGAAACTTGCGCGTCCCAGTCGTCCCTTTAAACTATTGCGCTCCCACGTCATTATAATCCACACTAATCTACCTGCGTCCCCACTACAGGTATCAGTCACTAACTAAACTTAACGTTACCTAATGTCATCTTCGCTAGATCCCTACACACCATATCCTAACCCACCCGGGCTAGTTTTCACTGCCATACACCCCATTAACTATTGCTCCTTTGCCCTCACATGGGAAGGATGGTGGATTTGCCATCCCACCACATCGGGGGTCTCTCACTACCAATTTCGCACATCAAATTTTAACAAATTAAAAATTTGCCAATCACTACTGCCAATCCCTTGCCAATCATCAAATTTTGTTTTTCTCTAATTTTGGGTCCAAAACACTAACCTCATCACCCAGTCTACTCACTACTGCCTCTCGGTGCGCCAATTCCTGTCCAAAGCCCGGCTTCGTAAAGCCAAGCCATGGATGCTGGTTGTTTTGTGCCGGCGGCTGGATGCGTCCGGCATTCGGGACAGGGACGGGGGCTTACCCGGGCCGAGATCCCACGCACCCCCTCGGCGTGGAGCCATCCAATGTCCCGATCTCGACCTGCCGGCACGTATCCACAAAACGTGGTCGCCATTACGACCCTTCCTATCCAGCTGCCCGCTCCACCTAGTGGAGCCTGGACGCGGCCGTTCAAAGCGAGGCCCGGCACGCACCGAGGGCCCGCTTCGGCTAAAAGTCGCTCTAACCTCTAACCCGTGTAACGTCGATGCTTCACCTGCATGCTTACACCCCGCAGCCCGTTCCTTGCTCACACATCCAGCCGTGCCCATGCTCCTCGTACCTTTCCTTACACACCCAGGTACACCCATTCCACTCACAGCCTTGGTCACACACCTGACCACCGAACACCTTGGCACACATTCGTTGCTCGCACACCTCACCAAAACACCTCTTCGCGCCCCCTCCTCAGTCACCTCCTCTGTGACAATCACAGGTGTGCTCTCATTCGCACACCCAACCACGTGCCTCACCACCAACTCCAGCGTGCATTCCCACTCACGCTCTACCATTCCAGGTGTGCATCCTTCCATCCCAGGTGTACATCCTCGCTCACCTGTCACAACTAACTCACGCTCCATGTCACTCTCACTACTTTCACCTCCATTCCTGACAGCGCACTCACCCTTACTCTTGACAGCGCACTCTTTCCTCATGCACCTGTCCGTCACACACCTTTCTCGCGCACACTCTCCCGTTACACCCTCTGTAACACTCACCACAGGTGGACACTCTTCCTTACTTCTGACAGCGCACTCTTTCCCCATGCACCTGTCCGTCACACACCTTCCTCGCGCACACTCTCCCGTCACACCCTCTGTAACACTCACCACAGGTGTGCATTCTTCCTTGCCTTTGACAGCGCACTCTTTCCCCATGCACCTGTCCGTCACACACCTTTCTCGCGCACACTCTCCCGTTACACCCTCTGTAACACTCACCACAGGTGGACACTCTTCCTTACTTCTGACAGCGCACTCTTTCCCCATGCACCTGTCCGTCACACACCTTCCTCGCGCACACTCTCCCGTCACACCCTCTGTAACACTCACCACAGGTGTGCATTCTTCCTTGCCTTTGACAGCGCACTCTTTCCCCATGCACCTGTCCGTCACACACCTTCCTCGCGCACACTCTCCCGTCACACCCTCTGTAACACTCACCACAGGTGTGCATTCTTCCTTGCCTTTGACAGCGCACTCTTTCCCCATGCACCTGTCCGTCACACACCTTCCTCGCGCACACTCTCTCGTCACACCCTCTGTAACACTCACCACAGCACGCTTCCATGTGCTCCCTCGCACACGTGCTACGACCGACTCACTCTCGCCAGCACCCCCACTCCTTGGCACGCACTTTTTCCTCACACACCCCAGAGTCGGACTTTCTTGCACACCTCCTCTTTCGCACACCAGACCTGTCGCACACTTCACCCACGGCCTCTCACGAACACCCGGGTCCATCTCGACCCCCAAGCTTCTTAAATCCCCTGGCGCATCATACGCACGACCATATTGGTCACCACTTACACCGGGTCCTCTTCCTCTTCGCTTCTCCTCCATCACCTGCGAATCCCTCATCCGGTTAATGAGCACATCATCACGATCCAAACACAGACTTTGGACCAATTCTTTTATCTCCTCTTTTATTTCTTTCTTATCCCCTCTCCGTCGCTTCTTAATTTCGCTCATCCCTTCTTCCACTTCTTCTAGTTTCTGCTTCACCTCTTTCATTCCCCGGTACGTCTCCTCAAGCTCATCCTCTAAGGCTACCTTGACCGTTTCCATGTGCGTCCTCACCTGCCGGTCCTTCGTCTCCATTACCTCTATCACCTCGTCCAGCCTCGTTGTCAGTCCCTCACGTACCATCTGACATTCCCTCTTCGTCGCTATCAAGTCATCTTTTAGTTCTTTCTGTGTCGCTTTTAAACCTCCTATTACCGCTGTGTTCTTTTGAACCTGCTCCACTAACTCCGTCTGTCCCACCGTCAGCTGCTCCACCTCCTGCGTCAGGTCCTCTATGCCCCCTTGTAACTTTACAGTCCCCTTTCTCACCTCCTTCTCCATGTGCTCCTCACAGTGCCTCACCTCCTCGCGCACTCCTCCGACCTCCTCACTCACTCCTCTTCTGATCTCCTCTCCCATCACTTGCATCTCCTGCCCAGATGCCACCCTCATCTGCTCCATTTCCTCCCTGTGAGCATCCAGTTTGGTTTCTACCCCCATTCTGACCCCCTCTATCTGCTGCTCCATTTGTTTAACTTCCCTTTCCGCTTGGGCCCTCATGTCCCTCAATTTGCCTTCCATACTGTTTTCTAACCCCTCTAACCCATTTTTCACTCCCTCTATCTGATTCTCCTGGGCAGCCATTCTATTTTCTACCCCCTCTAACCCCTTTTGCATCCCTTCCATTTGATTCTCTTGAGCGGCCATTCTGTTTTCTACCCCCGTTAACCCATGTTTCACCTCTTTTATCCCGTTGTCTAACCCCTCAAAATTATTGTCTAACTTCCCAAATTTCTTGTCTAACTTCTCAAAATTATTGTCTAACCCCTCACTGGTACCCCTCGCTTCGTCCCTCATTACCCCCATTTGCTCACTCAATCGCTCAATTTGGCTCCCCATACTCATCTGTACAGCTGCCTGTAGCTGCGCAATGAGGGCCTGTATGTCAATCGGCTGCATGTTAAAGCCCGTTGATACAGCGGGCTCGGCTACCGCGCGCTCTTGCGAGGCGCCATTTTGCGTGCCTGCTACCCTCGCTGTTTCGCTCTCCTCATGTCCCTCAATTTGGTCCTGGACCGACCCTGCTTCACTCTCCCCTACCGGACCCCAGCCGTCTTGATCCGCCATAGCGCGACTTTCAAAATTCGAGTTTCGTAACACCAATCCAAATTTTGCTGTTATAATTTCGTCGAGCGCAGTAACCGCGGGACCGCGCTCCGGATCGATTTGGTCGAGCACCGTACGCGCTCCGGCTCGATTTTCCCTCCCAAAATTTGGGCCTAACTAATTTAGTCCCGGGTCCGAATCTCACTCCTCGACACCAATTGTTACTGACGTGGCTTAGATGTTAGTTTACCGAGCGGTTTTGGTATGACCACGTCTGCACAAGTTACCGATTATACTCGACGTTGACGAAGCCGCGCCACGCTGGCTCAATAAGAAAAAGAAGACACCCGGCTGGGTTATAAAATGACGACACCAGGGATACGGTTCTCAAGACCTCCGGAGGAGATTATATTCGTTACGGAAAAGGTTAGATTACAGGGGCTAGAGGTACAACATAGAAAGACAAGCACTTAGACACAATCTTATGTTATTCCCCAACAGACGACAGGCAAACGGGACAACGGCTGACTCACACGGGGGTTGATGGAAAGGACAGGCGGGTAGCGATGGCTCCAGGTGCACCTGTGCTCAAAGGTTAGAATCGACCCGGTCCGGTCCAGAGATGCGGGGAGGTCTCGTCGCAGCGCTCAGAGGTGACGTTCTTTCTCAGGCGGGTTCTCTTCCTCTCAGCGGTCGTAGGCAAGGCAACGTTCTTTCTCCAGCTGGGGGCGCATCTGACGTCACGTCCGCTACGTGGCCGCGTATATCCGGCGGGGAGTGACACGCCCTCGGCTCGTTAGCTCCGCCTCGTGGAATCGGCGCGTTGCTTCTCATTGGGTGCGTGCGGGGGGGTTTACCAGGCTCCGCCCTTGACGAGGAGCTGACAAGGAGCCCCTTCGTGGTAACCCCGTGGAGCGCATGGTCTGGAGCGCATCGTCTGGAGCGCATTGTCGATGGCGGCGAACCGAGCCGGTGGGAGGACGCACACTCCCCCCCCGCGCAGCGCCGTGCCCCTCTGTTGTTGTAGACGGGGAAGAAGATGGGAGGAGGTATGGGAAAGGTCCTAAACTCACTACTGATGCCATATAATCACATTCTGGTGCAACGAAGAGTCATAATTAATGGAAACGAGGCCTTAACTGACATAGACTAAGAATAACTAGGAAGATGTCCGAAAGTTGTCTACGTGTGGTGCGGTGGACCTGGGCACGACATTTAATGGGGGAATAAGGGAAGGTCGGCTCTACTGATTGTTATTTACATGCAATGGGACTAGGGAATGGGGGATTGGGGAAAGTTGGGGAGTATTGGAGAAAATAGGGGAATATTTACAAGCGGATATGGAGGCCAAATTCCATATTCGCAACAATATATATATATATATATGTATATATATGTATATATATATATATATATATATATATATATATATATATATATATATATATATATATATATATATATATATATATATATATATATATATATATATATTTGTGGATTCGGGGGTTGGCGCTCCCTTTATCAAGGGGGGGTTAATCCCCTTGTCTTTTAAGCTGGCCATCCCCCAATCCTGGAAATTATGACGCTCCTCCCAGTCGGAATTGGGTAGGGTGATTCGTCAATTTGGCATCCCAAATACCTAATTACCAACCCCGACCGCGAGCAGGGAAATAACTCCCGCATGAACCACGAACAAGATGGAATATTGCCGAGCGGTTAGCAATCCGCAATCCCAGCCGTTAACAAATGATTAAACCCGATCCTGAGTGGTTCCTATCGTGCCACAGGTACTCAATTGAAAGAAAGATTGCAAACGATCGAACAAGAGGAAACCCACAAAATAAGAAGAACTAAGAGTGGGTTTATTAATTATATACAAAAACCCAAAGAGGAAACGAAAGTAATATACAGAAGAAGAGAGAAACAAAAGGACACAGGGCAATCTTAACTATACAGTCTTACTTACAACCCCGGACAAACAGACAGACTCACACGGGATGGTAGTGGTAGGGGAGGAAGGTCCAGGCAGATTGGCCAGGCGATGGGATCCGGTCCAGGCTCTGGGTCCGCAGGCGAAGAATGGCAGGCAGCTTCGCGTGTCGTTGGCGCACGACCGGACCTTACATATGCGAGGGCTGGAATGCCACGTACGTATATTGTGCCAAACGCTCTCTCTCTCCCGATCACCCAATGTCCGTATCAAATGGAGCGCTCCCGGATCAGTCCGTTATCAAAGGCTCGTGGCGCAGTTCGTTACGAAAGGAGGTCGTACAATGCAATCGAGCTCTCCCGGCGCAGTCCCCGATATTCAAGCTCTCCCCGCGCAGTCCTGAAAGCAGTGCTCACGCTTGCGCTTATATAACGCGCTTTGAAATCAATGCGCACTTCATAGAGACATGCCCACCAGTGAGCTCACCTCAGCCCTGGTTGGATTTTTTTTTTTTTTTTTTTTTTTGTATACTGAATCGAGGCTCGTGAAAGAGCTAACATTTACCTCACAAACAAATCGACCAGACAACAAAATCGACCAGACAAACAAATCGACCAATCGACCAGACCAGCCATAACAAGGGCTCACAGGCTCTGCCCCTGCCGGCTCGTTGACAGGGCCACGCCTCATTCTTGGTGCTCCGCCCCCTTCTTCTCCAAGCTTGACCACGTGCGTAATTGCGTTTGGAGCGAACGTTGAGGCGGCTGCGGCTGGCAGAGGCGCGTAATACAATTTGGAGAGAGAGACTGGCAAAATGGATGGAATGGGGCCTATCTTATTTAATTAATGCAACGCAGATGCAACTATTGGGAACACAGCCTTATCTGAAACACATATTAAGGAAATAACTGAAAGTCCTATGGTGTCCTACGTGTTGCATATGGCCTAACTCTGGGTGCGACCTTATTAAATGATGGGATATTTACAAGAGTTATTATTTACCAGTATTCACAAGTGAGGCGTTCTCAAAACCGCAACACTGCACCCTCCTCTCCTCCAGGCCCGTCCCGGGCCGAAACAACTTTAATTTAATGTGACACTTAGGTGTGGTAACCCTCTACTTTTAACCTCACCCTGAGTGCGACAGTTTTAACACTAAGTATGTCCCGCCTGCTGCGTTGCATTCTACCTATCAGACTCATGCCCACAGACTAACCGAATTGCGGAATTATTTTCAAAACTACACATTAAGCCGGTGGGGAGCATTATTTACAAACACACTACTATTTGGATTATTTACAAAACTGCAACCCAGGACCTGTCTTTTGTGGGAAACAAAAGCAGAACTTTTGAGAAGAGGAAAAATACCACACTGCACTGCACTGATACACCATACCACATGCACCAATATGCACCAATAATAAAAACACCCAGCAAAGCACCATCAAGAAAAGCACAAAACACATTTCAAAGAAAAACTAGTAAATGGTGTCTTGTGATGTCTTCTCCGCTGGGCCGCTGGTTCTGGTCGTCTTGCTCTTCTCACTTGCTGCCTATTTAATAAAACGGATTGCACCGATCGTGTCCGCTCTTTATTTATGGCTAGCAGGCCCAGCTCCGGTGGTCCACCTGCATGGCATAGGTACCACTTAAAACCGTGGTCCTCAACCAAGATGCTGCTGGCAGCAATGACCGGTCCCCAGCAGAGGTGCCAGGCCCCAGAACATGGGGTCCATAAGGTGGTGCTAGGCCACAGAGCGTGTGTTCCATAAGTGGTGTACCAGTGCAGGCCAGAGGCAGCGGAGGTGCGGGCACACAACTGCAGTCAACTGCGTACCTCCACCCCCCACGTTGACAGGGCCACACCTCGTCTGCAGGCCACGCTTCGAGGGGGCAAGACCGCAAGAGTACACGTTAAAAACAAGGCAATGCAAGGTGAAGGGCGCTGGAGAGCGAGCGGAGAAAGCCCGTCCCAGGCGTACGTCCCCCCCCCCCCCCCCCCTGTCACCTAACCTACCCTTGCTGCCATTACCCCGTATTTACACAGTCTACACATTTACAAATTCCGTCTCTACCCGTCTTGTCCTTCCCATTCCCTCTAATCCAAATTCGTCATCAATCCCCCTTAAGGAGGAACAGATGGAATAAAAAACAATGTCACCCCCACGTCATGATGCGTCTCACATTTCCAAATATTTGCCAAATCATGGTGTGGAGTCTTATCACCTTGGTGAGTGGATGCGGATGGTGCGAAGAGATTTTCTCCTAACTACCTTCTAAATGATATTAACACCCTTAACACTACCCGGGGTCTTGCCCTGCCAATCCATTGGCCATCATTAAACTATGCGGTTCTAAAAACCAATTCCCATTGAACATATTGTGGCGCTCTCCAATTTGGGGTCTCACTCCCCCGATTCTTTCCCCCTGTGCCCTCGCACAATTTCAGGGCTGGGTCGTGTGGCTCACCAGCAGGTCCGCTCACCTGCACACCTCCGTCACCGTATGTCGCCACCCGAGCTTACCTGCTCCTCACCCTTACCTACCTGGGGAAGGCCCTCCCTGGCGCTTACCCCTCGGTGCCCTCTCTGGCACTGGGCTACCCGGGTCCGTCCTCCGGATCCTCAGGCCCCATTGAACACTAACTGGCTCCCAGGGCCTACCTGCGGCCTCACCTGGCCAACAGACTAACAGTGGCGGAGTGCCCAACCAACCATTCTCACTAACAGGCCACACGCCCAGCCATTTCACTCCACTAATGCACCCATCAAGCAGTACTCTGCTACTTTCGCACCACAGATGTCAATATCCAACCACAATTTACCTACTCCCTCTACCTACTTTTAAACTACCCTGCCCGGGTATTCGTGAAGGGGTCCATCCTTCGCCCATCCACTCCTTCGCACCATACACTCCACTCCACATATTCCACAATACTCACTCCACACCATTCATTCCACACACCTTTTTTCTTGCACACCTTTTGTGCTCACACACCTCAACCCCAAAAATTATTATGCACACAGCATCATCTGGCTCACTATTGCCCTTCTAAGATTAGTGCTTCCCAGTCATCCCTTATACTACTGCACATCCCACGTCGTTATCAACCAACTACCCTACTCTACGTCCCCACTACAGGTAGAAAAGTCACTACTTAACTCTAAGGTCACCTATAGTCATTTCTAGGTCCTTCTACATTATCCAAGCCCTCCCGGGCTAGGTTTTCACCACCACACCCCATAAAACTATAGCTCATGTGCCCAAAGTGAGTAATGTGAATGTTAAAACTACCATCCACCATCACTACTGCCATTACTACAACTACTAGTCCATTAAACTTGAGCCTCTTGGTGCGAATACATTTTTGCTGCTCGGTTTAATGCATATGGGTGGTTGGTCTCCTGCAGGATGGGTCCGTCCAGCATTCGGATTCAGGGGAGGAGGTTTTGTCGGGCCAAGTCTCCAGGCACCATCTCGGCGCAAGGCTTTGTGCTCCCAAGCGTGATTGCCCAGCCTTGCCCGGCCGGAGCACTGCCACCACAAGGGGGCGCTGCTCCGACCCCTCCTACCTCCCCTCGAACCGGGTCGGTCGCCTTGCCTGGCAAAGCGCGGAATCGACTGTGCAGGGTGGAGCCAGGCCCGAATCGTGCACGGCGCTCCGTGCAGGAGTGACGCGGCACCGATCCCGGCCGGTCCCTGCAGCACACAAAGCGCACTGCGTCCCGAGAGCTCGCGTCTGCTGTACGTCGGCCTAAACGCTAACCCGGTTAACGTCGATGCCCGCCTCGCATGCTCACACCATTCGTTCCTTTCTTCACTCGCACATCGAGGCATCTCCTGCACTCCATGCATTCCATGCATTCCTCTCATGCATATTCTTGCGCATCCATTCTACTCGCACACTCCAGCATCACACACTCCTCTGTTCCACAACTTTCTCGCGCACACCCTGGTGCACTCTCTCCCGGGACATACTCAGTACCACTCGTGGGTGTGCACTCTTGCACATACCCACTCAGTGCACACCTTCCCATGGGTGTGAAATCCCCTATCGCACACCCAATCACGTGCTCCACAACCAACTCAGGTGTGCATCTTCGCACACTCGCCACAACCAACTCACACTACGTATCACTCTCACTCCCACTATCACACTCTGTCGTGCATTCATTCTCACTCTCTGTGTCATACTCGCGCTCCGGCGCCATTCGCACACGCGCACATTTCTACTCGCACAGCGCACCACGGACCTCCCACAAATGCCCGGGTTACGCTGGAATCCCAAGCGCGTGAAAATTCTTTTTGCGCTAAACACTTTTCCGAAAAATCTTTTCGCACCATATACAGCCCGACTCACCTTGGCGCTTCTTCTTCTTCGCTCCACCACCACCTGCAAACTTTCATTGGGGTTAAGCACGACATCACGATGCGAATACAGACTTTGAGTACATTCCATTTCTTCACCCCACGAGTGCTCTTCTAAGTCCGGCGTCTTTCCAATTTCCACTGTTGGTTCGATTTCTTTTCCAATTTGAATTAATGCTTTTTCTTTATTTTCTTTTCCCTTGACGACCACTGGCGCTAATAAAATTTTCTTTTCTACTTAAGCAGTCGTCGGCTTCCCCATACCCCGGGTCATGATTTCTATACCCGTCCACTTGACTTCGCTCTGCTCAACGTCGCTCAACCCGCGCTCCTCTAGCCGCGTTACCTCGTTGCGTACCCACGTGCTTTTCCCGCCCAACTCGCGGTCCCTCTCCCTCTCAAATTCCTTTGCTTCATACCTGGCCTGCCCCCTCGCTAGCCCCTCATTATTTTCTCAGGCTTGGCCATTTACATACTCCAACTGGCCCTCTAATCTGCTTCCGAATCCCCCAATTTGCTTCCTAGCCTCCCAATTTGACCTCCCAATTCATTCCTCAACCCCCCAATTTGGTCTTCTAACCCCCAATTTGGCTTCCCAATTGCTCCCCCATTTTGTTTTCTAACCCTTTTATTTCCCGAGTGGACTTATCACTTTGGGTGTCCAATTTGTTTTCCAATCGCTCACCCATTTCATCCATTTTATGCTCCGCCTTGATCATATAGGCTCTCATTTGCATCATAAATAATTGGAAGTCCCCTAGCCCCGTGGGCTCGGCACTCGCCGCCACTTGCGAGGCGCCGCCATTTTGTGCGCCTGCCACCCCCTCTACCACACCTTCTTCATTCTCCTCCTCCATCTCTCCCAATTGTTCTTCCCTGGGGTCCTGGGCTAGTGCTAGCCCCTCCTCTACCTCCTAATTTACCCCCACCGGCATCCGATCGCCTTGATCATCCATGGCACGATTTAAATTTGGGTGTTAATACTAAATTTTGGCCGCTCGAAATTTTGACCAAATTTTTCAGAGATATTAAAATTTGGTTCGGGTCCAATCCCACTCCCAGACACCAATTGTTGCGGATTCGGGGGTTGGCACTCCCCTTATCAAGCGGGAGTTAATCCCCTTGTCTTTTAAGCTGGTGGTCCCCCAATCCTGGGAATTATGACGCTCCTCCCGGTCGGAATTGGGTAGGGTGATTGGTCAATTTGGCATCGCAAATACCTAATTACCAACCCCGACCACGAGCAGGGAAATAACTCCTGCTCGAACCACGGACAAGATGGAATATTGCCGAGCGGTTAGCAATCCGTGATCCGAGCCGTTGACAAATGACTAAACCCCATCCTGAGCAGTTCCTATCGTGCCACAGGTACTAAATTGAAAGAAAGGACGCAAACGATCGAATAAGAGGAAACCCAGAAAATAAGATGAACAAAGAGTGGGTTTATTAATTAATATACAAAAACCCAAAGAGGAAACGAAAGTAATATACAGAAGAAGAGAGAAACAAAAGGACACATGGCAATCTTAACTATACAGTCTTACTTACAACCCTGGACAAACAGACAGACTCACACGGGATGGTAGTGGTAGGGGAGGAAGGTCCAGGCAGATGGTCCAGGCGATGGGATCCGGTCCAGGCTCCGGGTCCGCGGGCGAAGAACGGCAGGCAGCTTCACGTGTCAATGGCGCACGACGGGACCTTACATATGTGAGGGCTGGAATGCTGCGTACGTATATTGTGCCAAACGCTCTCTCTCTCCCCCGATCACTCAATGTCCGTATCAAATGGAGCGCTCCCGGATCAGTCCGTTAACAAATGCTCGTGGTGCAGTTTGTTACGAAAGGAGGTTGTACAATGCAATCGAGCTCTCCCCGCGCAGTCCTCATTAGAATTAAGGAGTCCGTGGCGCAGTTCGTTACGAAAGGAGGTCATACAATGCAATCGAGCTCTCCCCGGGCAGCCCCAGATATTCGAGCTCTCCCCGCACAGTTCTGAAAGCAGTCCTCACGCTTGCGCTTATATAACGCACTTTGAAATCAATGTGCGCTTCATAGAGACACGCCCACCAGTGAGCTCACCTCAGCCCTGGTTGGATAGCGAGGGCTCACCGGCTCCGCCCCTGATGGCTCGTTGACAGGGCCACGCCTCGTTCTTGGCGCTCCGCCCCCTTCTTCTCCAAGCTTGACAGCGTGCGTAATGGCGTTTGGAGCGAACGCTGAGGCGGCTGCGGCTGGCAGAGGCGCGTAATACAATTTGGAGAGAGAGACTGGCAAAATGGACGGAATGGGGCCTATCTTTTTTAATGCATGCAACTATTGGGAACACAGCCTTATCTGAAACACATATTAAGGAAATAACTGAAAGTCCTATGGTGTCCTACGTGTTGCATGTGGCCTAACTATGGGTGCGACCTTATTAAATGATGGGATATTTACAAGAATTATTATTTACCAGTATTTACAAGTGAAGGGCTCTCAAAACTGCAATATATATATATATATATATATATATATATATATATATATATATATATATATATATATATATATATTTAAAAAACGGAAGAGTTGGGTCGCACCAAGTCCTTCTCAAGAATGCTTGCAGTAAGTGTTCCATGAATACCATCTAATTTGGTATATTTCACATTCGTTGTTTTACATTTAAATACCAGAGTTGTGATTTTGTTCATTCTTTATTTTTTTTTGTTTTACTTGGTTCTATTTTCAGACATATGGAGTATTTTATTTAAAATAAAATATTACCCTTGGATTCAATGGTTTAAAAATTGGGAATTTTTATAAAGTGATTTTGTTTATTATATTCTCTACCGTAGGTGGCCGGAGGTTATGTTTTCACCCATGTCTGTTTGTTTGTTTCTGAGCTGGACATTTAAAAAGGTTGTGGACGGATTTGGACAATGATTCTTCATCATTGAGTGATGAGGCTAAAAGCGATATATCGCAGGATATCTCAAAATGTTATGGACGAGTTATGACAAATAATAAGCTGCTTCGATTTTTGTTAAGGTCCAGATGCAGTTTGCATATTGAACCTATCAGTGGGATACAAAACATAAACTGTTAAACCTGGTGGAGGTATGCGCTCTACCGAGTGCCGTTCTAGTTTGTTTTATGTTTTCAAAACTGAAATTTTGCTGGATTTTGTGAATTTTACCTTAGAAAACCCAATTCTTTATTGGTAAAAAAAAAAAACCTTTTTAACTGCTAATTTTGGTGAAAGTGGCCAAGAGGGTGCATTGCCTCAGAAACACCATTTTCATACTTAAGAGACTTGCTGCAGATGTAGGTACCACTCAGAGTGAGACTCAGAGTCCCTGCCACCTAAATATTTATCAGCTGAGCCAAGGGAGAAATGTTAATCCTTTTACAATCACTTTTGGAGAACTGGAGTAAAAAAAAAAAAGGTTGATTTTCTCATTACCTTCAATGTTAAATTGATGCGCCGTAGAACTCCCATATTACTATTGCTGATTTGTCTCCGATGTGAAAGTGATCGGCCCAGAGACTGAGCATCATCACAGGAGATGTTATTGGTTTTCAAGGCCTTGGAATCTACTTCGCCTAGTTGAGTAAGGTGTGCAGCAGGGGCGCCAGCCCAGAGGGGGGAGCAGTACTCCATCAAGCTTCGGATGAAGGCCGTGTACAAGAAATGTTTTGATTTACCAAGGAAGGACTTTGAACGATGGAGGATTGCCAGTCGGTGGCTGGCTATGGATCCCAACTTTGAAATGTAGTTTACCCTAGAAAAATCATGGCTGATAGTGAGACCCAAGAGTTTGAGTCACTGAACTTCTTCAAGAGGATTGTTGAGGAAGTAAATGGGAAGGTTTGCCAGACGGTCCTTTCAGAGAGAGAATGTGAGATTTGTCAGGATTAAAATATTTATTCCAAATGTTTGACTAGTTGGTGATTCTATTAAAGGCTGGAGAGAGGGAAGAGACTGCTGTGTGCCTATCTGAAGGATGAGGTTGATGTCATGGCGGAAGGTGAAGTCCTCAACAAATAGATAAAGAGGATTTTCCGAGAGTCAGAGAGATCGTTGATGAGGATTAGGAATAGAACGGGGCTCAGAACACTGCCTTGGGGTACTCCAGCCTTGACAGGGAGAGGGGATGAAAGGATTCCGTTGAGAGCCACGCGTGGGCTACGACAGCAGAGGAAGTCAGTAAGCCATGTGTGGAGTTGGCCTTGGATGCCATAGGCAGAGAGTTTGGAGCGTAAGGCATGATGTCAGACTGTATCGAAAGCTTGAGGTATGTCCAGAGAGACGGCCCTGATCTCGTGTTTGCCAATGAGTGCCTCCATTAATTGTTGGGAGAGTAGAAGCAGTATTTGCAAGGTATAGTGACTTGGTCTGAATCTGAATTGATGATCTGAGATGGGGCCATTGGAGAAAAAGAAGGATTTTATGTTGGGTGCGACTATGTAGGGTGGCTGCGGAGAGTGAGGGGTTGGGGACACAAGGTTTGGAAGCAAACACCGAATTGAGGCATTCGACCTTCTCATGAGTAGAGTCAGCTGTCGTACCATTTGAAGTGAGGGAAGAGATGGAGGGGGAGCATACCACCAGAAACAGCCCTAACAGGGTGTGCCAAGTTTCATAGGAGGGAGACAAGTTTGCAAGTTCAAACTTGAGGTTTTACAGATGTTGTTTTCTGGCTCTCCTGAGAGTGGACACACACTCATTGTGGCCTTTGTGGAATGATCTCAGATTGCCTTCAGTCGGGTTTGGTTTCCTGGAAGAGAAGGCATGTTGTACCACATGATTCAGTGTACAATGGGTAGTAAGAAGGGTAGGATAACTGAAGACAAGATGGAATTAATCTGTGCTTAAGAGACAGTATGTCTCTTTGGAAGAATTCCCAGGTGGCGTTAACTTCATAGGCAGTAGATATGGGAGACCAGTCCTGAAATGAGATGGCTGCTTGCAGTCCCTGCCAATCCACCTGAGTGACCTGCCACACTCGCCAGCATCGAGGCAGCTCTCTGAGAATAGCTCGAGAGACATTGACTTTCACGAGCGTATGATCAGTTACACGAATTGGAGCAGAGGAAGAGCAGGAGACATTTGCGGGGAAGTTGGTCATCACAAAGTTCAGAAGGGAGGATTTACCATTGGAAGAATTCCGGGTTGGAAAATTCACAGATTGATTTAGTCCCACGGAGTCACAGAAGTCCTTTGCTGAAGTACCATGGCTGGTGAGAGAGAGGTACTAATATTGAGCGAAGTTGCAGGTGACAATTTATATAGATGTATATGAGAAAGATAGAGTTGTTATGAGTGGTTAGAAGTTTGTCCATGGTGTCAGAAAAGATGTAGATGGAGTTGACACTGTTAAGAGGACGTTACAACACGCAGGTGAACAAGAGGTGGGAGCAGATGGGAAGTTGCAGTCAGAGGTACTCCTGTGGGTTGGGAGGTGTAAGATCAGTACATGGACAGTGAGAAATTCAGTGCAACTCAGCCATCAAGGTGAGGTTAAGGACTATCAAATGGAGGAGACAATAGCTAGGGAGAGACTCTCAGGAATCAAGGACTTCCTGTGAGAGGCAGGATTCTATTAAACAGATTATGTCTGCATTATCAGCAGTGACCTGGATTGAGAGATCTGTCAGGTTGGGACAGAGGCCTCAGATGTTTGACAGGTAGGGTCAGGGGAGGAGGTGGTGAGAGGGCGTGGGACAGGGGAGGGCTGGTACCTGAGTGGGTGTTAGATGGGGGGGGGGTGGGGGAGGAGGCTCGAAAGGTGCCGGACAAGGCGGGGGGAGTCTGGGTGGATGCCTGACGTGGACGAGGCTGTGAGACAGGAGGGTGAGGCTGGAATGGTGCAGGATTGGGGGAGATGGGAAGATGAGGGGCAGAGAGGATGGGAGGGTGCAGGGCCACTGAGGAGATGGGAGGGTGCGGAATCTGAGAAGGGAAAGACGAAAGGCAAGCTTTGAGGGGGTGAGATGAGTGAGAAGCTTTGTGTGGAGATGTGAGAGAGAGAGAGAGGAGTTCCGATAGAGGGGACATGAAGTGGAGGGATGTTGACGATGAGATATAGAAGGGGTGGGGTTGGAAGGATGCGTGCTTGTAGGAGATTTGGGGAGGGTACTGACATGGAGGGGTTTCGCACCGTTAAATGACATGAAGTTGAAGAGTGAAGAAGGCTGAAGGACAATACTCTGGGGAAAAGAAGCAGAATGAGGAACGCGTCATCAATACACTCGGAATTGTCAAATAGACGGCTATGCAATGAGTATACCTGAGCAAACACGAACTCAAATTCGAAAATACAGCACAATAAGGTGAGAATTAACACGGAAAATTGGACAAAAACACAAACAGCAACACAGGGACAAAACTAGGACAGCACGTGGCAGAGTGCATGGCTCCTTGGCCTATCAAACCAGGCTGAACAGTTTACATTTTGTAATTAAGATGAATTGAAATTTTTATTCACTTCTTATAGATTTGTAGTTCTGTGATTTTCTAATGGGTGTTAGCTGCCAAGATATGAGGAGGCGTTGGTGTCGGGACCTCTGCTTACCAATAACCCCAAGGGCAGGTCCAGGGATTTCAAGATGGAGGGGTTCACTAAGACATAGAGCCGAAGGGGAGCGGGGGGGGGGGGAGGGTAGGGGGTTCTGCGGGTCTTCCCCCAGGATTTTTTTTTTAATTGATCGTCAGAAATGGCATTTTGTGCGTTCGTGGAAGTTTCTTGGAAGAGAGATGTAGATGGAGTTGCCATTGTTAAGAGGACGTCACAACACGCAGATGAACAAGAGGTGGGAGCAGAGGGGACCGGATCCGCCAGTGCTCATGTTCTTGCAGTCGATGGAAAGGCCAGTGTGGCTCCTCCCTTTTGGGAGGGGCTTAAACATGTGCGCACCCAATAAAGGGCTCGTGCTCGAGGAAGACTACACTGTGTCTAAAACGTCGGACAGGTTGGGTCCTTCGCATTTTCTTTTGAGCTCACCTGGAACGAAGTTCAGGAGGAACTTATGCGATGGCGCGTTATCCGTCCGTCCGTAAACACTTGCAACTTCTTCTCCGAAACCGCTGATGGGATTGTGACCAAATTTGGCACAAATTATATTTGTTGTGTTGTGACAAGTTTGTTCCCGGCATTAAAACAATCGGGCTCACGGGAGTCTACTGGGGGTCAAAGTTGGTCCAGGTTTCACCCCCCAAAATAGGTATTTGCTTTCTTCTCAGAAACTACACCCAATATTTCAATGAAACTTCCTCACCCATGCCCAAAGTTTGTTCACGGCATGAAAAAAACGGGCCCTAAGGGGAGGTGCGGCGGGGGGGGGGGGGGGAGGAGGGCGAGTTGCCCCCCAGAATAGGTTTTTTTTTGGTTTGTTTGTTTAAAGTCTTATGATTATGTTAGTATGATTCTGCATGCTGCTCTGTGTTCCAGAAACCATTGAAATTGGTTTAAAATACCATTAGTCAGTGCAGTATACTGTTTATTCTTCCAGGTGAGCACCAGGAGTATTGCCCCTATGTTTATTCTACCAGGTGAACACCAGGGGTATTGCCCCTATGTTTACTCTACAAGGTGAGCACCAGGAGTATTGCCCCTATGTTTATTCTACCAGGTGAGCACCAGGAGTATTGCCCCTATGTTTATTCTACCAGGTGAGCACCAGGAATATTGCCCCTATGTTTATTCTACCAGCTGAGCACCAGGAGTATTGCCCCTATGTTTATTCTACCAGGTGAGCACCAGGAGTATTGCCCCTATGTTTATTCTACCAGGTGAACACCAGTGGTATTGCTCCTATGTTTATTCTACCAGGTGAGCACCAGGGGTATTGCCCCGATGATTATTCTACCAGGTGAGCACCAAGGGTATTGCCCCTATGTTTATTCTACAAGGTGAGCACCAGGGGTGTTGCCCCTATGTTTATTCTCCCAGGTGAGCACCAGGGGTATTGCCCCTATGTATATTCTACCAGGTGAGCACCAGGGGTATTGCCCCTATGTATATTCTACCTGGTGAGCACCAGGGGTATTGGCCCTATGTATATTCTACAAGGTGAGCGCCAGGGGTATTGCCCCTATGTTTATTCTACCAGGTGAGCGCCAGGGGTATTGCCCCTATGTTTATTCTACAAGGTGAGCACCAGGGGTATTGCCCCTATGTTTATTCTACCAGGTGAGCACCAGGGGTATTGCCCCTTTGTATATTCTACCAGGTGAGCACCAGGGGTATTGCCCCTATGTATATTCTACCATGTGAGCACCAGGGGTATTGGCCCTGTGTATATTATACAAGGTGAGCACCAGGGGTATTGCTCCTATGTATATTCTACAAGGTGAGCACCAGGGGTATTGCCCCTATGTTTATTCTACCAGGTGAGCACCAGGGGTATTGCCCCTATGTATATTCTACCAGGTGAGCACCAGGGGTATTGCCCCTATGTATATTCTACCAGGTGAGCACCAGGGGTATTGCCCCTATGTATATTCTACAAGGTGAGCACCAGGGGTATTGCCCCTATGTATATTCTACCAGGTGAGCGCCAGGGGTATTGCCCCTATGTATATTCTACCATGTGAGCACCAGGGGTATTGCCCCTATGTATATTCTACCAGGTGAGCGCCAGGGGTATTGCCCCTATGTATATTCTACCAGGTGAGCGCCAGGGGTATTGCCCCTATGTATATTCTACAAGGTGAGCACCAGGGGTATTGCCCCTATGTTTATTCTACCAGGTGAGCACCAGGGGTATTGCCCCTATGTATATTCTACCAGGTGAGCACCAGGGGTATTGCCCCTATGTATATTCTACCAGGTGAGCACCAGGGGTATTGCCCCTATGTATATTCTAGAAGGTGAGCACCAGGGGTATTGCCCCTATGTATATTCTACCGGGTGAGCACCAGGGGTATTGCCCCTATGTATATTCTACAAGGTGAGCACCAGGGGTATTGCCCCTATGGTTATTCTACCAGGTGAGCGCCAGAGGTATTGCCCCTATGTTTATTCTACCAGGTGAGCGCCATGGGTATTGCCGCTATGTATATTCTACAAGGTGAGCACCAGGGGTATTGCCCCTATGTATATTCTACCAGGTGAGCACCAGGGGTATTGCCCCTATGTATATTCTACAAGGTGAGCACCAGGGATATTGCCCCTATGTATATTCTACCAGGTGAGCACCAGGGGTATTGCCCCTATGTTTATTCTACCAAGTGAGCGCCAGGGGTATTGCCCCTATGTTTATTCTACAAGGTGAGCACCAGGGGTATTGCCCCTATGTATAATTCTACCAGGTGAGCACCAGGGGTATTGCCCCCATGTATATTCTACCATGTGAGCACCAGGGGTATTGCCCCTATGTATATTCTACCAGGTGAGCACCAGGGGTGTTTCCCCTATGTATATTCTACAAGGTGAGCACCAGGGGTATTGCCCCTGTATTTATTCTTCAAGGTGAGCACCAGGGGTATTGCCCCTATGTATATTCTACCAGGTGAGCACCAGAGGTATTGCCCCTATGTATATTCTACAAGGTGAGCACCAGGGGTATTGCCCCTGTATTTATTCTTCAAGGTGAGCACCAGGGGTATTGCCCCTATGTATATTCTACCAGGTGAGCACCAGAAGTATTGCCCCTATGTTTATTCTACCAGGTGAGCACCAGGAGTATTTCCCCTATGTTTATTCTACCAGGTGAGCACCGGGGGTATTGCCTCTATGTATATTCTACCATGTGAGCAGTAGGGGTATTGCCCCTATGTTTATTCTACCAGGTGAGCACCGGGGGGTATTGCCCCTATGTTTATTCTACCAGGTGAGCACCGGGGGTATTGCCCCTATGTTTATTCTACCAGGTGAGCACCGGGGGTATTGCCCCTATGTATATTCTACCATGTGAGCAGTAGGGGTATTGCCCCTATGTTTATTCTACCAGGTGAGCACCGGGGGGTATTGCCCCTATGTATATTCTACCAGGTGAGCACCAGGGGTATTGCCCCTATGTTTTTTGTATTTTTAATCAAACTTCAATTCGATCTTTCTGTCCGTTTCACGTTTAGACAACTCAGGTACACATGTAGTCGTCCAAATCCAAAATGTCCTTAATCAGTTGCAATCACTGCATCTCCTAAAGTGTTCCATTATGACGTATTATAGGTGATTGTAGTAGTGTACATTGGCGCGCGATCCCCCTGGTCTATAACCGCTACAGCAGCCCCTACACTACTGTACCCAGGCCAAGGACTCGCGTTCCCGCCTCCATCGAATGGGCGGGATGCTGATGGACGTGGCCGAAGCCGGAGCGGATTAGCTCAATGTCGACCTCGGTTTTCGGGTTGCGTCGGTGTGGGTGGCGGCGGCTCGCGGGACGCACACGGATGACGGGACAGGGAAAAAGTGGCGGGAGGCAAGTGGAGTCCAGCTGATCATAAGAACCGGTTTCACCCGATTAACGTCTCATCGCTTCCAGACCTTCTGCCCGAGTCCCTCCCCAAAGGTCTGCGTCCGTATCCCCCACGCCGGTCCTCTGTCGATCTTCCGACGCGTCGCCATGGCTTCGGAATATGCGCACGTGCGCGCAAAGGGCGCGCGCGCCCCTCATACAATCGGAGGACGCCCCGTGGGCAGACAAACTGCAAAGTCTATTATGCGCGGGACAATTTGGTGTAAATCCGATAATCTTGACCGCGGGCGATGTTAAACTCCTCATTAAGAGGCGCGCGCACCGTACCGGCCGGTCTGCATCATTTATAATGGGCAGCGAGCTGGGCGTGCCAGTCGTTGATGGAGAGAGGATGCGAACGAGGGACCAGGTAACGAGGGGGGCAACGTTGGGGGTTCTACCAAATCTACCTTCAACTTATGCTCACATGTTCAAATGATCACGAGTTGCCAATGTCTGTGGTTGCACCTGATAGGTGAGTAATTGAGTTAATTAATTATTAAAATGCGCAGTGTAGTCTTGAACCTCCGGACACTTCACGTCTTCGTCCGTCGTTCACTGCGGTCTCTGGAAGTTTGTCTTTACTTTGTTTGAATAACTGTCTCGTGCGCTCAGGAGGATGAGGACGGGGACAAGTGGGACGAGGAGACAAATGTATTTTCTGTTTGTTAGACATACCGAGACACCTTACGATCTCACATGATTACATCGTGTCAGGTGAGTAAATACAGACGGTCAGGTTAACGTGGTCTGCAAACGATGACGTCATCTCAAAAACATCGTTTTCGCCGAACCTTGCACCTCATTTCCACTGAGGGTGTGTAATTAGAACGCAGTTTGACGTCACTTTGTGAAACTCACCGTGTATGCCATATTAGGAGTACCATGTATGCCATATTAGGGGTACCATACCATGTACACCATAGGAGTGCCATACCATGTATGCCATATTAGGGGTACCATACCATGTACGCCATAGGAGTACCATACCATGTATGCCATATTAGGGGTACCATACCATGTACGCCATAGGAGTACCATACCATGTATGCCATATTAGGGGTACCATGTATGCCATATTAGGGGTACCATACCGTGTACGCCATATTAGGGGTACCATACCATGTATGCCATATTAGGGGTACCATACCACGTACGCCATATTAGGGGTGCCATACCATGTATGCCATAGGAGTACCATACCATGTACACCATATTAGGGGTACCATACCATGTATGCCATATTAGGGGTACCATGTATGCTATATTAGGGGTACTATACCATGTATGCTATATTAGGGGTACCATACCATGTACAATATATTAGGGGTACCATACCATGTACGCCATATTAGGGGTACTATACCCCTAATATGGGGGTGAGTTGCTAATAGGGGGTGAGTTGCTTGAAGTGGGACAAATCGTTGTGGACCCAGATGGAATTAAAGGAAGTTGGAAAAGATATATGGAAATACTGTTGAATGCAGAGAATGAATGGGATGGCAACATAGAGAGTAACCCAGTTTTAGGACCGGCAGAGAAGATAACTGAGAAGGAAGTTGAGGAAGCGATAAAAGCAATGAAGAGTAGAAAAGCGGGAGGGCCGACGGGAGTTGTGGGAGATATGTTGAAGGCAGCAGGAAATTGGGGTGTGAAGAGAATGACAGAGATCTGTAATCTGGTGGTGAAAGAAGGCCGCATTCCAGTGAATTGGGAACTGAGTACCCTCGTCCCTCTATACAAGGGGAAAGGTGACCCTCTGGAGTGTGGCTCGTACCGAGCGATAAAGTTATTGGAGCATGGAATGAAGGTATTGGAAAGGGTGTTGGAGAGGAGGATAAGGAAGAAGGTGAAGATCGACGAAATGCAGTTTGGATTTATGCCAGGAAGTGGAATGACAGACGCGCTCTTTACAGTGAGGCAGTTGCAGGAGAAGTACCTGGAGAAGAGGAAGAAGTTGTTTCTTGGGTTTGTTGATCTGGAGAAAGCATTCGATAGGGTTCCACGCAAAGTATTGACATGGGCATTGAGGAAGTTAGGAGTGGAGGAATGGTTGATCAGAGTAGTGATGGCAATGTACAAAAGAGCGCGCACAGCTGTAAGGACGAAGGACGGGAACAGTGGTGAGTTTGAGGTGAAGGTGGGAGTGCATCAGGGGTCGGTACTAAGTCCACTACTATTTGTAGCTGTGATGGAGGTGCTGGCTCGGAACGTAAAGGAGGGTTTACCGTGGGAGTTGTTGTATGCAGATGATCTGGTGTTGATTGCGGAAAGTATGGATGGACTGAAGGAAAAGATGAACAAGTGGAAGGAATGTATGGAGACAAAAGGTCTGAAGGTGAATATAGGAAAGACGAAGGTGATGGCAAGTGGTAAAGCATGTGGTGAGGTGGAAAGAACTGGGAAGTGGCCCTGTGCTGTGTGCAGGAAGGGTGTCGGAGTGAACTCAATTCAATGTACAATGTGCGCTGAGTGGGTTCATCAAAAATGTAGTGGTCTGAGAGGGTCATTAACCAGTGTGGCAGCTACATTCAAATGTAAGGTGTGCACAGAGGGAGCTGCAGATGGAGGAAATGTTGAGTTGGATCTTGGAGACGGCATGAAGCTGGAAGGTGTGAAAACATTTTGCTACCTCGGAGACGTGCTGAATGGAGAAGGTGGATCAGACTCGGCAATGGTTGCAAGAGTGAGATGTGCATGGAAGAAGTTTCGGGAACTGAGTGGCGTGCTGATGAGGACGGGAGTGTCGTTGAAGCTGAAGGGAAAGGTGTATGCTGCATGTGTGAGAAGTGTTATGATTTATGGGAGCGAGACATGGGTAATGAACGTAGAGCAGCAACGAAGGCTGGAAAGGGTGGAAATGCGAATGGTTCGGTGGATGTGCGGAGTATCGTTGAGAGAGAGGAAGACAAATGATGAATTGTGAAAGATGATGGGAATAGAGCCTGTGATTGATGCTGTGAAGAGGAACAGGTTGAGATGGTTTGGTCATGTATTGAGGAAGGATGAAAGTGACTGGTTGAGAAAAGTGATAAATGAATGTGGAAGGAAGTAGAGGACGGGGAAGACCGAGAAAGACTTGGCTAAAGATGGTGGAAGAAGAAATGCGGGCAAGGGGGTTAACAAGGGGAGATGCAGAAAATAGGGCGAAATGGAGAAGATTGTCATGGGGACCGCAAGGCTAACCCCCGCTCTAGCAGGGAAAATGGCCTTAAAATGCATGTTGTATGCCATGTATGCCATGATAGAGGCAAAGCTTGCAATGAGTGGTACCATGTCTGCCATGAGGGGTTGTATGTATGCCATGAGAGGTTACCATGTATGCCATGAGGTGTTGTATGGATGCCATGAGGTGTTATCATGGATGCCATTATGGGGGTATCATGTATGCCATGAGAGGTTACCATAATATTCCCAAGTCAAAAAACAACATATGCCCTCCAGATTCTCAATATGTCGTCAGCACTCTGAGAAGACACGTTTTGAACGTTGTCAAATTAACTTAAGCATCGTGTTACACTTTCTAAATCTATGTCCTCCACCCTCAACCCCAACTCTTTCCTAACCTCTACAATCCACATCAAATCCCCCATTGACCAGCTGATATCCAGTACTGTGCAAAAGTCTTGGGTCACCTTGATAATGAAACGTTTTTATTGTCACTTTGATCAATAAAAGGTGTTATAAGGATGTTTTGACAAAGAAAAATGAATTTTATAATCTAATATTAATGCATGACATTTCAATATTTGTTGTGAGCACATTTTCATGCAAAACAGCAAATTTATATTTTGGAATTAAATGCTTTCCTGCAATTTCTGGAGAAATTCCATTGGGAGCTTGTTCCATGCTTCCAGCAATGTTTCCCGTAATTCATCTTTTTATTTTGGTTGCTTTTCGTTTTCCTTCCTGTCTAAATAATGCCAGACAGCTCGTATGATGTTGAGGTCGAGACTTTTAAGGGAGGAATTCTAATAGTTGTAGAGTTCCTGACTCTGCTTTTCTTTGTAAATACGTTTTAATGATATTTGCAGTGTTTGGGGTCATTGTCGTGCTGGAAAACAAAGTTGTTGCCAATTAGCCTCCTTCCTGATGGGATACCATGGTGGATTAGAATCTGCTTGTACTCTGTCAGCATTCACTGTTCCTTCAATTCTCACCAAATCTAGTAAGCAGAAACACATCCCCAAACCTGGGTAGAGGAGCCTCCACCATGCTTCACAGCAGGCTCTGGACACACATGCTTATTCTGACGAACCGTCTTCTCTTAGTTCCAAAAATTCCAAACTTTCACTCACCGCTCCAAAGCACCTTTCCCCACTAATTGCCATTCCAACTATGATGCCCTTGGGCACAATTTAGTCTCTTGGGCATAGTTACCTTTACTCAGAAAGCGAATTTTGGCAGCAACTCGCCCATGGAGACCACTTTTGATAAGAGACCTTCTGACAGTAGACGAGTTCACTTGAGCCCCAGATGTCTGTGATAGTTCTTGTGTAAATTCAGCACTTGAGTTTTTTTTTCCCCCCATTTCTTAAGAAACGTATCTTTAAGTATTGTTCATCTTCTTTGCTGAATTAATTACTTCCGCCAGCTAAGGTGGACGGGGGTTATGTTTTCACCCTTGTCTGTCTGAACAGGATATCTCAAAGAATTATAGACGGATTCGGACGAAATTTGGCGGACAAGTTGGGTATGTGAGGAGAACGAAATGATTCGATTTTGGTGAAGATCCGGATCCAGTATATTGTTACATTTGTGGGGGTAGGTGACGAATTGCCGTAATGGAGATAGGATTGTATAGATTAGCATGGACCGTGTGATGAGTAGGAAGTCATTTCGATGTACGTAAGTAGAAAAAAAAAACTGTGAGCTTAAGGTTGTTTATGTGTCACCACACGGAGGGTGGTTTTGTGTTAGTTAAATAGGGCTTACGGATAATTTCCAGTATGTACTTGCCTCCTGTGATTTTTCCCTTATGTTTTTACATTAACTCGGCCAGCCATGCAAACAAGCGCTCAATTAAACCACGACAACCGACATAATGCCGACAGAGACCCGTACATTACGATCGGTAATTAAGCCCCGCCTCCGACGATCGTAATCGGCAATAAGCCCCGCCCAGTAGAGGCAGAGAATCGGTGGCGGTCAAGAAGCCCGTGAGGCCTCGACCCCGAAGTGCAGGACTGGACAGAGTGTGACGTCAGAGCTGGAGAGACTTCGAGAACAGAAGAGGAAGAACCAGTCTCTCTCTCTCTCTCTGGTGCTGGCTCTGGGGCGGGCAGTGGCGTTTCTTGTGTGCGCCATGAAGGGAATATTTCGGAGCTTTGTGGAGCCCGTGCCACGTTGAAGGAGGGGAGGTTGTTCGACTCGGTGCTTTTCGGGGAGGAGAGAGCCGCATCTCGCTTGGCGGTGGAAGCGAGGAGGGGCCGGTTGGCTGCTTGCTTCACGCCTGGACATTTTCGTCACACGGCTTTGGTACCATTGCGGGAGCGTTTCCCCGCGCGGGTGGCTGCGCAGACTGCCACGACCATAAAGCTCCCTGGCGCATTTTGGGGACGCAAAGCTAAGTGCCAGCACCATAAAAAGTGAACATTTATTTTCTTTTATCTTTCCCCAGTGTGTCTGTATTTGTCAGCATGGAGGGTCCCTCAAGTAGAGCTATCAGCTTCTTCTTTTTTTTGCCTCAACCCTCATTTTTTTTTGGTTTGCAGTTATTTCATTAAACATTGTTGTTGCATTTTTGTTGTTGTTGCAAATTTGTTGCATTTCATTTCTTGTATTGTTGATTTTCCTTGTCTCGTTTCTGTGTTTGTGGGTTCGAGGAATAAACCCTGTGGCGGCCACCTGAGGTAAGCAGCCTGGTTTTCTTCTCCCGCGCGTGCCAAAAAAATGTACCGCCAAGTTTCGAACTTCTGCCTCGGAGTTAACTGTTCGGCTATCTGTCCAAGGCTGGTTTTCATCGGCCGCGGACGTGACAATATATTGAGTGATGGGGCAAAACAATTTATAGCATATTTCAAAAAGTTGTGGACGAGTTATGACAACTTTGTGGATGAGTTGGAATAGGTGACAAGAACAAGCCCATTCGATTTTGGTTCAGGTCCGGATTCAGATCTGGTCTATCGGTGGGATACAAAACATAAACTGTTCAGCCTGGCGGAGGTGTGCGCTCTACCGAGTGCCAACCTAGTAACGATATGGGTTTTATGGGCACTGGTCAATTCGTTTAAGAGAAAATATTCGCAAAGCCAAACAGAATAAGACTATTATTTATATCGACTATAATATACATAGAATATAGATATTGTCCAGGTTCATTGATACTCAGTGAAGAACAGTGTTTACAATGGAAGAATATGATAATTCTATAATTCCGTGGCAATCCTTTTATCATTTTAGAACCAAATCTCCTGTCGATAAAACTTTATAAAGTTTATTTTTCCTGATGCCAGTCTCATAAATAACCATAGAGCAAAAGACAAAAAAGTTAAAAGCATTTTAAACTGTCACCTTGTATGGAACACTGAGTATACTAGTGTTTGTCTGTTTGAATGGACAAGTCGTTAAATTATGATTTAAACTGCTTTCTTGAAAGGAGTCGAAAGATATGACAAAAGTTTCAAGGATAAACGACTTTTACAAGGCAACCGGATGTGGACTTGCAATCAATATAAGTCGAATGGAAAAGACAAGTTATTCATTTCGAGATCATAAAACAAGGTGAATGGATACAACTGATCTCTGCCCAGGTAGTCAGGTAATCTCAACCCAGGTATGGAGTGTCATCCAGGTGTTTCACAGGCAGGGTGACTCATCAATGCGTGTGTCATCCCTCGGATGGACTGGATGCTAAACTGGACATCCCTATCTGCCAGCACTACTTGATGGAGATCCCATTGTGTCATTTGCAGGTGGAACCCAATATTCCGACAAATTATCTGCTTGATTGGTTTTTCCGCTTCAATAAGATAAATAACGTTGGATAGAACAAGTAATTTGGAACGATATTTTTAAAATGTCAATATAATGAGCACGTCCACTATAGGCCGCACACAAAACTTCTGCATCAAATTGTCTTTCTTGGATTGTCCCAACAACATTTTTGGGATCTCCCCTGATGAGACCGGAGCACAAAGTCTGTTGCTCTCACATCGCAGGCAGGTCAGTGGTCTCTGGGTTTTTTTTCCACCTCTTCTCCGATATCGCTCCCTCTGCTCTCTCTCAGCCCTCCGAACCCCTCCCCCCCACCCCCCCCAGCAACACCGCTATGCACCTGTTCCTCCAGGAAAACCCTCCTGGTAAAATTCCCCAAATCCAGGCTTATCGCACACCTTATTTTGCTTTGCATAAATCTGATGTCTCCATGACTCCAAGCAGGAAGTGCACCATCATCTCATGTCATCCCCATTCCAATCTGCTTTCTTTTCTTTCCCCATTGACATTAAAACCCTTTAGACCCCCTAAGTACCTTAAGGCACCAAAGGCGACCTTATGCAAGCCTCTACTTGTAGGTTACCATGTTTTTTTTTCTCTCTCTCTCTCTCTCTCTCTCTCTCTCTCTCTCTCTCTCTCTCTCTCTCTCTCTCTCTCTCTCTCTCTCTCTCTCTCTCGCGCGCCCTCTGCTGGCTGTCGGTGTGTTTGGGCGCGGCAAGATGGTGGCTGTGCATGTGTGGTGAGGTACGAGCTGCTCTGCTGTTCTACTCTTTTGTCCCTTTCCACGTCGTATCTCACCTTTTCCTTCCCCCTGTTCGTTTATCTTTACATCCTTACTCTGCATTTGTGCCCCAACCCCTCCCCTTTGATCAGACCCAACACTTCGGGGCTTCGGCCTCCCCCATCCCCCTCTGCCTCCCTTTTCCCTCCTCGATTCCCTTTTTCTTATCTCGTTTGTATTTATATTCACTCCGTGTCCTTTGTTTCCTTTTCCTTTTTCTGAGAGAGAGAAAGAGAGCCCGCAGCTGTTTGTGGATAACTTTTGCATTAATCGGCGGCCCATCCCGTCCTGCGGCTGATCGCTTTTTTCTCCACCAGCTGTGTTTGTTTTCGCCTTTGAAAATCTGTCTCGGCTCGTAATTAATTAATCACTGTTCGAGAGCGATATTCACTCTCCCGTCCTCGTCCCCCCCCCCCCCCCGTCCCTCGTCCCCCGTCCCTCGTCCCCCGTCCCCCGTCCCTCGTCCCCCGTCCCCCGTCCCCCGTCCCCCGTCCCCCGTCCCCCGTCCCTCGTCCCCCGTCCCTCGTCCCCCGTCCCTCGTCCCCCGTCCCTCATCCCCCGTCCCTCGTTCCCCATCCCACCCCCACCCTCGTCCCTTGTCCCCCCCCCCCTCGTCCCCTGTCCCACCCCCCCCCCCTCGTCCCCTGTAAATTATGACTTCGTTTTCACGTTACGCGGCATACGAAGCGTTAACTCGTAGACATGGCGTCGTTTGTGTCCCACCGAACGAGGTCAGCGTCGAAGACCTCGTTATTGCTGTGGGCAACATAATCGGTATTGATAAAGTTCGCGCGGCCTCACGAATGAACAAACGTGTCGTTATTTTCGTATCCGAGGCTGAACTGGTTCACGAGATTGTATGTACAGGATTATCGACAGATGACGGACATTTCGTACTCGTGTCCCCTCTCGACACTCCAGCCGTTAAGGTCATCATCTCGAACTGTCCTCCATTCCTGAAGAACGAGAGACTGGTCTCCGAACTATCTCGTTATGGTACTGTGGTTTCGCATGTCACGATGTTACCTTTACGTTGCCAGGACGACCGGGCTAAACATGTGATGTCTTTCAGGAGACAAGCTTATCTTGTACTTCCTCCTTCTAACGTCGAAAGAACGCTGAACATTGTTTTGAAATTCAAAATTGATAATCATGATTACCAATTATACGTAACCACTGACACCTTGAAATGTTTTGAATGTGGTAAATTCGGACACCTGAAACGCTCTTGCCCAAAAACGGCTTCGTCGAACGATGGGACAAACCACGTAAACAACAAGGATTCTTCTTCTTCATCTTTTGCTTCGGCTGTGAAGGGAACATCTTCCATGTCCGGCAATAACGCTCAGCCTTCCCATCCCGATGATCCAAACAGCACAACGAACGTCGGGGATGGTTTCACCATTGTTCCGTCAAGAAAGAGAAAGACCCTTCCCGACGGTCATTTAACTCAGAAAAAGGCAGCATTTAACAATAAGCAACCTGTCGGTAACACCCCCCCAGTCGTGACCGATGCCACTCTACAAGGCTTACCTGGGACAAACCCTGTACCTACAGCCAACAAGTTCGGCCCCCTTTCATGTGAGGACATAGACGTTCCACATGCAGGGACTGGTTTACCTGTTAACAAATCAAATGGAATCGTCTCACCTGTTACGGACTCGGCTATTGGAAAGTCCTCTGATGATTTTGCTGAGACCACTGGTGATGAACCTGCTGAGACCACTGGTGATGAACCTGTCGAGACCATGGATGATGAACCTGCTGAGACCATTGGTGATGAACCTGCCGAGACCACTGGTGATGAACCTGCCGAGACCACTGGTGATGAACCTGCTGAGACCATTGGTGATGAACCTGCCGAGGCCACTGGTGATGAACTTGCTGTCACTTTGGAAAATGTTAATCCTGAGCATGATGATGCTGAATTCCCGCCAGCAGAAAATAGCGAAACTGTCTCAGTTACTGCTCTCACTTCATCACCGGGTGAAGCTGGAATCGCAGGAATCAATATCTTGCAAGAGACTCCTATTCTGCTAGATACCGCCACACCATCGGAGGTTGTTGCAGTCGGGGGAAGCAACATCGCTGCATCTGCTGATGCTGTTTCTGTTTCACAAAATCCACAGATTATTGCTGTTATTCCTCAAAGCAATGTTCCCACGGTGGGAGAGCACACAGATGTTACAACTAGTGCAGGTCCGTGTGCCAATATTGATGACAGCAGCGACATGCAGGATTATACAAGCTTGTGTGATTCGGAAATTAAAACTGACTCCGACGAATCTGACCTGGAGGAAGCAAACAGCCAGGTGGAAGCAATGGAGAAACCTACCAGTCTAGGTCCTACTTCCCCTGAACAAATACGACTTTTCTTGCAAAATACGTACAGGAAACGCAGTATAAACCTAACAGAATACTTTCCCGATTTACCGTCCTTCCTTGAGTGTGCTCAGGCTATTATACGCAGGCCTGACTTATTCAACTTTCCTCAGACACATTGTCACCGTTTAAGAAAATTGATCGCCAAGACGAAAAAGACTCTAAGTTAATTCATGGTGAGTTTCAAGATTGGAACAGTAAATGTCAATGGTGGTGGAAGTTCACTCCGCCAGATCCAGATCAAGCAGCTGATAAACGCAAACGGTCTCGACATAGCGTTGTTGCAGGAGACCCACGCTGTCAGATCTGTTCAGGCCCAGTGGCGGCTCATTATGGATAAGGAGTGTTTCTTTAGTAACAGCTCCTCGTCTAAGGCAGGAATCATGTTTGTCTTAGGGAAACATTTCCAACCATCCTCGCTTCAATTTGCGAATATCATTGATGGCCATCTTGCCTCTGTGACCTTCTACCTCAATCAGGCCAAGTTTACAATCCTTAATGTGTATGCTCCAAGCAAAAATGGTGAGCGGATCTCCTTCTTTGCTGAACTGAGAAAGTTCCTCCAAACACTGGATCTGCAGACTTGTCTAATTATTGGTGGCGATTTTAACTGTACTGTTAATGCCTCATGCGACCGAAACGGGCCGGAACCTCAACCATGTACCGCAAAACTCTTTGCAAATATCATCGCAAAATATAATCTCCATGATGTCTGGCGCTTGCAACACCCTTCCGAACAATCCTACACATGGTGTCGTTGTTCCAACAACCACATCTCACTTGCGAGGCTTGATCGCATTTATGTAAATTCTCACCTGTTACATGGAGTTTGCAAATCTGACATCGTGCCTTCCGGTTTCTCCGATCACTTCCTAGCTCGAGCATTCGTTCAACTCTCGAAACCGTGTCCAGGGAGTTCTCACTGGAAGTTCAACAATAGCTTAATAGAAGACTTCAACTTTATTCAGGCTTTTGAATCTTTCTGGACAGATCTCTTGGAACGGAAGCTAAGCTGTTCTGTTAACCCACTGGTGTGGTGGGATCTAGTAAAAACCCAAATCAAAGGCTTCTGCCAACAATACCAGAGCTTCTCAAAAAGGGCTGATTATGAAGCAAGGAAATTATTGCAATTAGAGATTTTACATCTTCAGAGGGTCACAGGACAAAATAATAATGTGCAAAGAGCCTTAACCGAAAAACAGTCTTTATTGAAAGAAATAACTGAGAGGAATGCACGTGGTGCCCTAGTTCGGATGAGGGTGCAGCACCTTAACGAGACAGACATACCAACAAAGTATTTTTTTTCCTTAGAGAAACGCCTCCCGAACAAACAGCTCTCTCAACTGCGTTTGGCAGACTCATCCATCACTTTCAACCAATCAGTTATTAAACTTGTCACAAAGGAATATTTCTCGAAAATATACTCGATGGAGCAAATAAATCCCGTCAGTGTCGCCTCTATCTCCGTAGGGCTGCCAGTGTTGTGTGAGGGTGGACGTTCCTACCTGGAGGGGCCCATTACCTTGGACGAACTTGGCGCCGCTCTGCACAGCCTTGCTGTTGGGAAAGCGCCCGGATTGGACGGACTCACAACTGAATTTTATAATAAATTCTGGCATCTACTGGGTCCCGAACTCCTCAACACCTTGAACGCAAGCTGCCAGCTTGGAGAGCTCCCTCAGAGTTGCCGACGGGCTATTCTCACCCTCATTCCAAAGAAAGGAGACCTGCTCTATATTAAAAACTGGCGCCCAATCTCTTTGCTATGCACAGACTATAAAGTATTCTCAAAAGCCCTGGCATTGCGACTTACTCCTCATCTCTCCTCATTGTTGAAAGAAGACCAATGTTATTGTGTACCCAAGCGCTCCATCTATGACAACATCTCCCTCGTAAGAGACATGATTGAACTGTGCAAAGAAAACCCCACAGATTTGGGACTCCTTCTCCTTGATCAGGAGAAGGCCTTTGACCGCGTCGATCATCGGTACCTCTTCAAAGTGCTTGAACGGTTTGGACTTGGTCCGACCTTCATTTCTTACATTAAGATACTGTATAACAATATCTCTAGTGTGCTTAAGATAAACAATGGACTTGTTACACCCTTGCCTGTCAACAGGGGAATTCGACAAGGTTGCCCCCTCTCTGGCTTGCTCTATGCTCTCTCCATCGAACCCTTACTGGGTTATTTGCGTGCTAGACTAACCGGGGTTGGGTTTTCTCATCTTGAACGGCCCATTAAGGTGCTGGCATATGCTGATGATGTGTGTGTTTTTGTGCGGAACCTCAATGACATTAACGTTGTCCGTTATTGTCTATCCGTGTTTGAAAAGGCTTCTTCAGCCAAAGTGAATTGGGAGAAAACGAGCGCCATTTGGCTTGGTCCGTCATGTCACTCGGCACCCAAACTTCCTGCTCCTCTTGCATGGGCCACTGATGGCGTGAAATACCTTGGAGTGTTCTTGGGTAATGACGCCATAGTAGCAAAGAATTGGGCTGGTCTGTTGGATCTTGTTGAAGGGAAACTGCAAAAATGGAGAAATCTGATAACACAACTGTCTTATCGTGGAAGGGTCTTGGTGATCAACAGTTTGGTGGCCTCTACCCTATGGCACAGGTTCTTTGTGCTGCACCCTCCGGTAGTGTTGCTTCAACAGCTCCAGAAGTGCTTTGTGTCTTTCTTCTGGGAAGGAAAGCACTGGTTGCGACCCGAGGTCCTCAGCTTGCCACTGACCGATGGAGGCCAAGGCCTGGTTGACATAAAGAGCCGGTTAATGGCCTTTCGACTTTCGGTTGCTCTACGCATGCTGTACATGCACCCCTCTCCACCTTGGGTCGGCGTCGCTCGTCGCCTTTTGCAGCAGGCGGGGAGACTAGGCTATGACCACGCTATATTCTTGATGGATCTCTCGCATCTTGATATGTCTCCCCTCTCCAGGTTTTATCAAAGTGTACTAAACGCATGGCGAACTCTAACGACAACAAGAGCTACGCATTCGTACACAAAGCAAATGTTCTTGATGGAACCTTTGTTTTACAATTCAATTTTCCATGATATGCCTGCTGATAGGTGCCTCGTTCAACGCTTTGTCGCGAAGAACATAAAATCGGTCGCCGATCTTTTAAGCCCAAGTGGCAGTTGGATTGGAGCTGATGCATTGGCAAGCCTGGTTGGCGTGCGATCCTCCAGAGTTGTGGCACGTATGCTACGCTGTGTGCTTCATACCTATGTACAGCTTGCACCTAACTGGGAGCAAGTCCAAGCAGACAACGAACAAGGTGCCTCTCCTGCTACCTTTCCTGAACTTATTTGCAAGTTTTCTCTTGCCAACTCTCCTCCGTGTACCCCCTTTAGCATAGGATTCAATGGGTTTCCTAAACAAAAAGACCTCTATTTGGGTTGCGTAAGTTTCCTTTTGCAAGGGCAAATGACACAGCGGAGGGTTCGATGGAGAGACCTCTTACCTTGTTCCCCCCCATATTTTCCTAATTGGAAAGGATTCTATCATCCTCCTGTGCCGCCACGACATGGTGACCTCCAATGGAGACTTGCACACTGGATCCTCCCCTCTAACCACTTGCTGCACCGCTTCTCAAGTCTCCTAGCAGATGAATGTCCCTTTTGTAAAAGACCTGAAAACCTCTTTCATATTTATGTTGAATGTCAACGGTTGGCTCCTTTATTTATCTTTCTTAAGAATTGTTTTGGCAGGATTGGCTTGGTTTTCAACACTTGTGTTTTCATTTATGGCTTAGACATCTCACACAAGAATATGAATGATGTGTTAGGTAATTTCCTGCTTGCACAGGCAAAAATGGCAGTGTATAAATCAAGAAAAAGAAAAGTTGATGATCTCGGAGCTAATGAGGAAAATGCCTTATTCTTGTTTAAAAATCTTGTGACGAGCCGTGTAAAGTTAGACTTTGCCTTTTTCTCCATAACAGGAAGGCTGCCACAGTTTGAGACCAAATGGTGCGTGAAAGAAGTCATTTGTAAAATCCTGGAGAAACGTTTATTGTTTTGTGAAATGTTTTGTGCATAATTTTTACTGTATTTTACTGTATTAATATTTTTTGTTTGTTTCTCTGCTTGAAATGACAATGTGACCCCTATTTGGGGGTTTTCTTTTTCTATTTTTATAATAAAAAGATACAAAAGTCTCTCTCTCTCTCTCTCTCTCTCTCGCTCTCTCTCTCTCGCTCTCTCTCTCTCTCTCTCTCTCTCTCTCTCGCTCTCTCTCTCTCGCTCTCGCTCTCGCTCTCTCGCCCTCTCACCCTCCTCCTCATCTCTCTCTCTCTCCTCCTCGTCTCTCTCTCTCCTCCTCGTCTCTCCTCCTCTCTCTCTCTCTCTCTCTCTCCTCTCTCTCTCTCCTCTTCCTTTCTCTCCTTCACTCTCTCCTCTTTTCCTCTTCATACATTTCCTTACTTATTGTGTCCAACTGTTGACAAACTGTCAATTCTTTGCCATTGTACCCCTCATAACCTCACTCTTCCATGAGTCTCAATCTGGTAAATTGTTTTTATATGAGGATTGTTTTCGAGTATACAGGTGACCAACTTGTTTGAATGGTCCTCAATGGCCCTCAATGCCAAACAGGAAATCAGAGCTGTCTCCCTTGACATATCACGTGCCTTCGATACGGTCTGGCACCCAGCTCTGCTCACCAAACTCTCCTCCTTTGGTATCCATGGAAATCTCCACGCATGGCTGGCGGACTTCCTTTCTAGTCGTAGTCAACGTGTGGCCCTGAATGGATTTATCTCATCTCCCCTTCCTCTCACTATCTGCCATGATCTTTCCTGGGAAAAACACATTTCCAAGCTGGCCTCCAAAGTCAGTCGCCGACGGGGCATCCTCTGTCGTGCGAAGTCCTTCCTTGGCACACCTGAGCTCCTCACCACATACAAGGCTTTCATCTGCAGCTCAATGGAATACTGCCCTCCCCTCTGGGCTGGTGCTCCTGCCTCACACCTAGCTCGGGTTCACGCTGTTGAAACCAAAGCTTTCAGAATCATTGGAATGTCCCGCGATGATGCTGATTGTGAGGGCCTTTCACTCCCTCACTGCAGCAGGTTGGTGGTCTTTCTGTCTTCTACCGACGCCTCTCCGGCCTTGCTCCCCCAGCTCTGTCTGTGCTCTGTCTCCCAAATATTCCTACAGGTCGCACAAGATCTGCCTGCAACCCTCTTCTGGTGAAATTACCAAAATCAAGACTCTCTGCTCATCTTCCCTCTTTTATTCCCCTTTTCTCCCACCTCTGGAACAAACTCCCTCACTCTCTTCCATCCCACTCCTCCCTCCAGGTCTTTAAAACAGCTGTTCACCACCATCTCTTATCTTCCTCCATCCAAAACCTTGATCTTTTCTACCACCGTTAATTCACTCCAGATCCACATTTTTGAAGTTCCGACTTCTTTCCTGGAAGTCCGAGCAGTGTCCATGTGTTTTAAACCTCTCCCACCCCCCCCCCCCCCTTCCCATGCCTCCTCCCCCAAGCACTCTCCCTCCCACAGATCTCCAGATGTCCCTGTTCTCTGCTGTTGTACTTGTGTGCTTCCCTCTCTCTCCCCCATCTTGTCTCCCGCTCCCTTTATTGTATGCTTTGTGTGTCCGTTTTTGTTTTTTTTGTGAGTATGCTTATTTTGATAGGTTGCATAGCAGAAAGTTCCACGTGGTAAAGAGAAAAGTCCCATGTGGCATAGAAAAAGTTATACGTGGCAAAGAGAAAAGTCACACGTGGCATAGAAAAAAGTCCCATGTGGCAAAGAGAAAATGGTGTCCATAACAACAATTTCACCCCAGGATAATCAAATGGGATATTTTATGATTTTATTATTGGCAAACCAGGAATTTTTCAAGATATCAGATTGAAACTTACACAGCTCATGTGTACACATGTGTAGTACATACAATTCCTTCAGAAAGTATTCACATCCCTTGATATGACTTTTTCACATGTTGTTGTGTTACAGCCTGAATTGAAAATGAATGAAACAGAAATTTTTTATCACCGATCAAGAGAAAATACTCCACAATGACAAAGTGAAAACATGTTTTTGAAATTTTAAATAATTTATTAAAAATGAAATACAGAATTATTTAATTTACATAAGTATTCAGCCCCCTGAGTCAATATTTCATAGAAGCACCTTAGGCAGCGACTACAGTTTCGAATCTTCTTGGGTATGTCTGTATCAGTTTCGCACATCTGGATTTGAGGAGCTTCTCCCATTCTTCCTTGAAGATTTGCTCAAGCTCTGTCAAGTTGGATGGGGAGCGTTGGTGAACAGCCATCTTCACGTCGTTCCACAGATTCTCAATAGGATTCAAGTCTGGCCTTTAGCTGGGCCACTCAAGGACTTTCACGTTCTTGTTCTGAGGCCATTCCAGTGTTGCTTTGGCTGTATGCTTGGGGTCATTGTCCTGTTGGAACATAAATCTTCACCACAGTGTAAGATCTTTTGCACTCTGAAGCAGGTACTCCTCAAGTATTTGCCTGTGTTTGGTTCCATTCATTGTTCCCTCTATCCTTGCAAGTCTCCCAGCCCCTGCCACTGAAAAGCATCCCCATAGCAAGTTGCTGCCACCGCCATGCTTCACAGTAGGGATGGTGTTGGATGAATGAAGAGCCGTGCTTGGTTTCTGCCAGATGTTACACTTTGCATTCAGGCCAAAGAGTTCAATTTTCATCTCCTCAGACCACAAAAGCTTTTCCCTCATGCTCTCAGTCTTTCACGTGCCTTTTTGCAAACCCCAGGCGTGCTGTCATGTGCCTTCTTCTCAGGAGTGGCTTCCGTCTGGCCACTCTCCCATAATGCCTAGATTTGTGAAGTGCTGCATAGACCGTTATCCTTCCGGCATATTCTCCCATCTCAGCTAAGGAACTCTGTCGTTCTGTCAGAGTGGTCATTAGGTTCTGGTTACCTCACTGACCAAGATCCCTTTTGCCCGGTTGCTCAGTTTGGTCGGACGACCAGCTCTTGGAAGAGTGTGGATAGTTCCATATTCTTTCCATTTCCTAATGATTGAGCTCACTGTGCTCTTGGGAAATTTCAACACTATCAATTGTTTTACACCTTTCCCCAGATCTATGCCTCCTCACAATTCTATCTCAGAGTTCTACAGCCAGTTCCTTGGATTTCATGGTGGAGTTTCTGCCCTGACGAGCACTGTCAACTGTGGGACCTTATATAGAAAGGTGTTTGTGTTTCTTTCTAAATCATGTCCAATCAATGGTATTGGCCACAGGTGGACTCCAATCAAGTTGTCGAGACATCTCAAGGATGATCAAAGGAAATTGGAAGCACCTGAGCTCAATTTGGAGTGTCATAGCAAAGGGGTTGAATACTTATTGACTAAAGACATTTCGGTTTTCCTTTTTTAATTAATTAATTATATATATATATTCCACTTTGACATTCGGGGGTATTATGTGTAGATCAATGACAAAAATCCCAATTTAATCGATTTTAAATTCAGGCTGTAACACACCAAAATATCAAAGACGTCAAGGGGTGTGAATACTTTCTGAAGGCACTGTATGTGTACATGATCGTTGATAGTTGAAACGATCTTTGTTTTAATTTATCAGCATCAATTGCACTAACACCGACTGCTACATGTAGTCTGCAATGAAAACAGTTCTACCTATTGTTTTACGATGCTCATTTTAAAAGTGCAAGCGTTTATCACACCATTATCAGGGCTAAAGGAGAGAGGTAAAGATAAAAAAAAGGACAGTGGGACAGACGAAGAAGACCGCAGAGACATGAGAGGTGCAGACATCGAGCACACACATGTCGTTCCCATGCGCCAAGGACGCGTCACATGCTCTCTCCGGGAGCCCAAGCGCTACGAGTGTTTGGTAATTTGCAAAAAAGGAAGTATTACAAAGAGAACAATTATAGTTGATTAGCATCACACCTGTACTGCTCTTAATTGCAAAATTGTGAACACGCGCTGACACATGCAATTATTCCTGTGGGCGCCTGGAGCCGCCGGCCCGGAGAGACCTCACTCCGATTGACTGGGGCGGCAACGAGCGAGCGCAATATGCGAGTGAAGGGAAGCGATGGTGGACGTGAGAGCAAGCTGCAGCTTAATTCCATCTCTTAGCGCATGTCAGAGTCCAAACTTGTTCCTCCTGCTAATTGACAACCATTAAGGGATTCTAATGCATTTTCGCGAGAGAGAAGGCTCGTGGAGAATTCGGGAGCGCACGTTCACCTGGAAGTGAAGGATTGGTCCAGCAATGGAGGGACTACATTTTGCTCAATATTAATGGATAATAAGTGATTTGTTTTTCATGTTGGAGTTGTATCCGCCTTCCGGCATGGATTCCTTAAATATACTGTAAACGGGGCTGGAGGCACACACCAATAGGTGGACATGGTGGCCTTAACGCTGATACTTGGCTTCGTGATGGATGCCTTTAAAATGGTCTCGTCCGAGAGTCTTCAGAGTAGAAGCAGGTAAGCCGAGAGTGATGTGTGCGCAAGGTGCTCCACATTGGCAAAATGAAAAACGGGCATCATCATCCCCATCGATGTGTATGCATGAGCAACTGCGGCACAGCTACCGTGGTCGGTGTGATACGCCGTATGCAATGGGGACCTTAATGTGACGTCCCTTATCCTTCAGACAGCCAGCCTCTTCCCTCTCACCAGACCTTAAAAATCACAAGAAGTCAAATACTTGGAATATGTTTTTCAATCCTGACAAATGTCCTCTCTCTCTCTCTCTCTCTCTCTGAAAGGACCATCTCGCAAACCCTCCTGCATTCTTTCTTAACAATCCTCTTGAGGAAGTTCAGTCATTCAAACTCCTGGGTCTCACTATCAGCCCTGATCTTTCTTGGGCAAACCAGATTTCAAAATTGGCCTCCAAACCCAGGTGCTGACTGGGCATCCTCTGTCGTACAAAGGTCTTTCTTGGCACACCTGAACCACTATCCACCTACAAGGCCTTCTTCCGCAGCTTGATGGAGTACTGCTCTCCCTTCTGGGTTGGCTCCCCTGCTTCACATCTTGCTCGGCTTGAGACTGGGGAAACAAAGGCCTTCAAGATCATTGGAATCTTCCGCAATGAAGCTGAGTTCATGGGCCAATCACTTCACCATCGCAGACAAGTCAGTGGTCTGTCTTTCTTCTACAGCCTCCTTTTCCAGTCTTGCACCCTCTGCTCTTTCTGTGCTTTGCCCACACCAAGGTTTCTAAAGGCCTCACAGGGTCCACCATCAACCCCAATTCTGGTGAAACTACCTAAACACAGGATCACTGCTCACCTCCACTCATTTGTTTATTTTTTTCCCCACCTGTGGAACCAATTTCCTCTTCAATCTCATATTTCCATCCAGGTCTTCAAGACAGCTGTTCCCCACCATCTCAGATCATCCCCAATACATAGCCATGATCTTTTCCACCATTGTTAACAACCACACCCTCCCCCTTCCACTCAAATCCCTCCTCCTTCCAAATTTCCAGTTTTCCCTTCTGAGAGTTTCTTTCTTAATCCACCTTGTCCACCCAAAGCATCCTTTCCTGCCACACACCCATTGTTTGTCCACCTTCCTGTGTCTTGGCCTTTGGCTCTGCTGTTTGTGGTTTCCCCCTCTCTCTGCTGTTCCTTTTGTTCTGCTGCGTCCTGATCCATTCAGTGTACTAGTACTAGCTCTTCCATGAGCCTCGATGATGTGCAAAAAAGTTTTTGTAAAAAATAAATAAATATATTTTTTCATTTCTAAAATAAAATTGCACTTTCACATTATGCGGTATTCCGTGTAGGTCAGTGACCAAAAAAAATCTCAATTTCATCCATTTTAAATTCAGGCTGGAACACTACAAAATGTGAAAAATTAAGGGGGTGTGAATACTTTCTGAAGGCACTGTATATATTAGATATACATTATAAAACAGGAGTGTCTGTCCGTCCCCAAACTACTTCCTCAGCTTTCGGGCTAGCCCTGCCAAACCTCCTGTAGAACGTTTTGGGGTCCCAGCAGATGTTCTAAAGTAGGTAGGAGGTTTCAAAAATTCCTCAAGAAAATTATGATTTTGAAATTAACTAGATATGAACCTGCCGCGAATCCGGAAACCCGATGTTGTCGCTTACCAATATGGCGGCCCGCCATCTTTGTCATCCCACTGCACCTTGCTGGGTTACTTAAGCCGCCATTTTGTTTCGGCCTACTCAAACATGCCTTGCCTTGGAAACACGATCAATTATGCGAGTACCCGACTGCAAAGCCGCAATGAGCCGGCGAAGCCAAAGCCTCTTGCCACTATTTTACCCATCACTATGGCATCAGTAGGTTAGGTAGTTGGTAGTAGGTAGGTGTAGTAGGTACCGTACCTAGTTCAAAATGACACCATTTGCATTCTGGATGAGATTAAAATGTAAAAAATTTCCTTCTTGATTAATTCGGTGAATTCCGTCTCAACTTCGGATATTTCCTGCCGTGAAAAACTATCCCCTACGACCGCGAGATTTCTAAAAAATAATTCTTCGTCAATTTTAGAATATTTGACGCCGTTTTCAGCGTCCGAAATGTGGTAAAAAGCTTTCTTGAAATATTTTTTCAAATGCTCGAATCTAATTGATTCCGGTAATTGGTGACGATTTTCGTTGAAGATAACCAGGGCCCGTGTGGGCCCGGGGAACGAGGTTGGTCTTAAAGTATTTTAATTACAAATTAGAGGTGCATAGGATTGTGAATCAAACAAAGACGGGTGAAACAAACTCATATTGAACTTTTTCGCAATTTTTTTATACATACTTCTGCATCCGGAAGATGGCGGCCTCCATTGAGTGATTTGCTTTTCGAAATATTTTTTCAAATGCTCGAATCTCATTGGTTCCGGTGTTTGGTGACGATTTTCGTTGAAGATAACCAGGCTCGTGCGGCCGAGGTAGGTCTTAAAGTATTTTAATTACAAATTTGAGGTGCATAAGATTGTGAATCAAACAAAGGTGAAAAGTGAAACAAACTCCCATTGAACTTATTTCAATTTGTTATGCATACTTCCGCATCCGCAAGATGGCGGGCTCCATTGAGCGATTTGGTGCGTCAAAGCTTCGAAATTCTCAAGGGATCCAGCAAAATCTGGCTTTTCAACATAATACGTATGCGTTCATTCACAACACCAGCTTCGCCGGCTACTAGTACCCGACTGTAAAGCCGCAATGAGCCGGCGAAGCCAAAGCCTCTTGCCACTATTTTACCCATCACGATGGCATCAGTAGGTTAGGTAGTTGATATAGTAGGTCGGTGTAGGTACCGTACCTGGTAAGACTTGGTAAAAGAGAAGAGCAGACAGTCCTCCCCAATACCTACATACAATAAATGTCACAAGAAGCTTAAGGAAATAACTACACGATGTGCTAGATTAAGGCCTATTTTAAGAAATTTTAACTGGGCTTAACATACGTTTTCACAGTATGTGTGTAGTCTTCTAACTTCAGTCGCTGTCAGGGCTGGTTCTCTCCGGGCACTGCGGCATCCTCCACCAGAAGAAGTTCGCTTGCAGTAAGATCAGTGCCGACAGATCAGACGATAGCGCCGTTTCAACGGCAATGTGTGACTGTCGACGTCGTTAATCAAACCGAGCTTTCTTTCTTTATGTAAACCGCTTATACCGTATTTCTGGCCGTGAAAAACTATCCCCGACGGCCACGAGATTTCTAAAAAATAATTCTTCGTCAATTTTAGAATATTTGACGCCGTTTTCAGCCTCCGAAACGCATAATAAGCTTTAAAAAAATATTTTTTCAAATGCTCGAATCTCATTGGTTCCGGTGTTTGGTGACGATTTTCGTTGAAGATAACGAGGTTGGTCTTAACATATTTTAATTACAAATTAGAGGTTCATTAGATTGTGAATCAAAGAACGACGGGTGAAACAAACTCCTATTGAACTTTTTCGCAATTGTTTTATGCAAACTTCCACATCCGGTCGATGACGGCCTCCATTGCGTGATTTGGTTTTAGAAATATTTTTTCAAATGCTCGAATCTCATTGGTTCCGGTGTTTGGTGACGCTTTTCGTTGAAGATAACCAGGCCCGTGCGGGCCGAGGTTGGTCTTAAAGTATTTTAATTATCAATTAGAGGTGCATAAGATTGTGAATCAAACAAAGACGGGTGAAAGAAACTCCTATTGAACGTTTTCAATTTGTTATGCATACTTCCGCATCCGCAAGATGGCGGCCTCCATTGCACTTCGGAATTCTCAAGCCAAGGCATAATCTGGTTTTCAACATAATACGTACGCGTTTATTGACAACACCGGCTTCGCCGGCTATAATGTGTGTGAAACAATATAATGTGAAACATTATAATGTGAAAACAAACACGATCAATTATATAATGTGAAAGATAATTATCATTACATAATTGAAGCATATCATCAAAATCTGGATTCTGATATGAGTATTGGATGCTGTAAACTAAATAATTTCCATATCTGGAGTGAAATCTGACAAAATTTACCAGATCTTACGATTTATAACTAAGTGTATATATGCATTTATTTAAGCGAGGCTGTGATTCTCATTCTGGGTTGTTTTTTTTTAATTGAACTTAATAATCATTCTTAACTTAATTCTTTTTTCTATGGGGACTGCTCGGAGATGCTTTTTTTGAATGAAACTTTTATTTTAGCAAAGAACACTTTTTTTAGTAGTTGGGACTGCTGTTACTGTTTAAAATTATTAGAGTTAGAGTCAATTCTGAAGTTGAAATTTTGAAGATCGGTTCGGATTAAGAGTTTGAGGAGCTTATCGCATTGTGGTTTTTAACCGTGTCCGGAAATGAAATAAAGGGTTGGAGTTAGAGGGGGGGGGGGGGGCAGGTTTGGGGGTGGTGGTGGTAGGACCAGTTGCAACTGCTAAACCAGAAAGCATCTGATAAATGCAAAGCCCGTCCACGTCAGTTTGTATTCAGAGATCTTCTTCATCTTCTTCATCTTCTTCCATATGCTCAAAATAACAAAATCAGTTTTTAAAAAATACAAAATGAAAATTGATGGTTTTATGCAGCCTTGACCTTTGAGCTTTGGATCTAAAAAAAATAAATCTGCTTCTACCTTTTCATTGGTGAACAAATTAATTGACCCAATATGCGGACACACACACACATGGACACACGGACACACACGGACACACAAACACACGGACACACTCACACACACAGAAAAACACACATATGGGGACACACACACACGCATACACACACGGGGACACACACACTCACACACAGACACACACACACACACACACACACACACACACACACACACACACACACACAAACACACACTCACTTAATTAATTGTACAGTATCGGTTGTTCCTAAACTTAAATAATTTAAAGGATTGTTGTAAATGATGTTAATTTCACAACATCCCATATTCAACTTTATTTAAATTGTAAACCTCAAACATAGTTTCTCCACCTAAAGCAAGAACCTTAACCTGTAAGCAATATTGACTCGTTTCCCGACTGCATGGATCATCAGCTGGGCACCGTTCTTCCTCGAGGTTTCGATCCTTTCAGCCCAGGACCTCTCCAAACGGCGGATCCACAACCTCGATCATGGATCCACATCACTTGATGGTAAATCAGTGGATCCACAACCTCAGTTGCGTCCAGGCAGTCAGTCAACCCATCAATGCAACATCACTTATCCCAACTTTACTTGCAATAGGATTTAATGTGTTATCATATATTTATAACTTTCCTTACACACTCTATAATATGATAATATCATTAAATCATTCACATCTTACCCTTAAACACATCAATCGACCAAACAGCATGACCACACCACCTACCTCTCGATCAAACTCTATTTCGAATGTTCAAACTGTCATTCATAACGATTTTTGGCATGCTGCCGTATCCTAGCAACCACTGATTCCTAGCAACATTAATTTGTAGTATATTTAATTAACACACGCACTCACACACAGACACACACACACGGACACACACACTCGGGGACACACACACACACACACAGGGACACACACACACACTCACACACACACACAAACACACATACGGGGACACACACACACATATGGGGACACACACACACACACACACACACACACACACGGGGTCACACACACACGCGGGGACACACACACACATATGGACACACACACACGGGGACACACACACACGGACACACACACACACACACACGGGGACACACACACACATACGGGGACACACACACACATATGGACACACACACACGGTGATACACACACACACACACACACGGGTACACACACACGGGGACACACACACGGGGACACACACACGGGGACACACACACACATACGGGGACACACACAAACGGGGACACACACAAACGGGGACACACACAAAAGGGGACACACACACATATGGACACACACACACTGGGACACACACACACACACACACACACAAACACACACACGGGGACACACACACAAACACACACACACACGGGGACACACACACGGGGACAAACACACACACACGGGACACACACAAACACACATGGGGACACACACACACACACACACACACCAGTCAGACGAATAGGAAGTTCGCCCTGAGCGTCATTTTTCCTTGATGCGGCGCTGCGATCTGTCTTTTAAATTCCCTCTGGATGAAGAACCCAGATTGCGTATATCATATTCCCGTCAAGAAACAACTCATTGTTACTCATACTGTGATATATATATATACAGTATATATATATATACAGACTTGGCATTTAATATGGAATTTTTTTTGTGGGGGTGAACTTACTTTTCAATATGTCTTAGAACCAAAAGTTCATTGGAATTATGTTGAAATTATTCTAGATTTTGTTAATGTGACCTTTAAAAGAAACAAAAACCACATTTGACATTTCGAAGCAAATAAATTGATCCTTGAAAGTGATGTAAACTGATATCGAACTCAATTCATGGACAGTACTGTGTTAAACTTCTGTACGTTTTCCAGAAGTATCTCTTTATTTTGCACATTAGCCAAATTTTTTTTTAACAAAAACAAAAGTTAAATTATGACTGGGATTACGGACAGTAAAATTACAGTTCAGTACTTCGTGTAACCCCCACGAGCATTCAGGAGAGCACGTACACGTTGAGACATGCTGTTCACGCGATTTGCCAAGGTTTGGACAGGAATCGCTTGCCATGCAGTGACAATAGCTTGCTGCAATTCACGCACAGAGGTCGGCTGCTGGTCCAAGTGGTCGATTTGACGCGTTAATTCTGCCCACAAGTTCTCTATCGGATTCATATCCGGGGACATGGCAGGCCACTCCATATGCTCTACACCACGGTCAGCAAGAAAGTGTTGGATCATACGAGCAGGATGAGGCCGTGCATTGTCATCTTGGAAGACAAAGTTTCCTCGAAAGGCTGCACGAGCAAATAGAAGCAATGTTTCTTCCAGAATGGCCCTGTAGTTGAACTGGTTCAGGTTTTCATTCAGACAAACAAGGTCAGTTTTGCCCCCTGCATGAAAAGCAGCCCAAACAGTCACCCCGCCACCTCCAGCTTGGACTCTTGGCACTATACAATCTTTGTTGTGGGCTTCATGCACTTGTCTGCGCACTCGGAAGTGGCCATCTTGACGATAGACCAGAAATCTAGACTCGCCACTGAAGACAACGTGATTCCAGTGTCCTGGCTGCCATTGACGGGGCTCTCTGGCCCACTGCAATCGGCGCTGGTGGTGTTGTCTGGTCAGGCGTGGCTTTCTCAGGGGACGCCTGGCACGATAGCCTGCTTGAACCAGTCGTTGGTTGACTAGCCTTCTGGATACAGGCACATTTGTCAGTTGCTGCCACTCAGCCCTAAGCCGATTAGGTGACTTGGTACAGCCATTGCAGAATAACCGGTGCAGCTGGTGATCATCCCTCCTTGTTGTTCTGCGGGGACGTCCTGGCCTCCGTATTAGAGTAGGGACACCCCTCTGAGCATTTCGTTTCAGGATCTTTGACACCTGACCTTGAGTGATGCCATACTGCCGAGCAATAGCACGCTGTTTCATGCCGTAATTTCGTAAAGCCAGCCCTCCATGACAAACAGCATTGTCGAGTTGACGGACCTGTGATACCTGTGATATGATCCTGTTGTTGACTTCTTGCTGCGACAGACAATCAGTGACATGGTTCTTTTAACAAATAAATCACCAAAGTGTAAAAGAAACTCACCAGATTGATATACTGAGTGAAGAAAGTAAACCCAATTCAAGAAAAAAAAATATTCCATATTAAATGCCAAGTCTGTATATATATATATATATATATATATATATATATATATATATATATATATATATATATATATATATATATATATATATATATATATATATATATATATATATATATTGTTGCGGATATGAGATTGGCCTCCATCCATATCCGCTTGTAAATACTCCCCTATTTCCCCAATACTTCCCAACTATCCCCAATCCCCCATTCCCTAGTCCCATTGTCTGTAAACAACACTCTGTAGCCCCGACCTTCCCCTATTTCCCCCCTTAAATGTCGCATCCAGGTCCACCGCATCTCACGTAGACAACTATAGGACATCTTGCTAGTTATTCTTAGTCTATGTCAGTTAAGGACTCGTTTCCATTAATTCTGACTCTTCGTTGCACCAGAATGTGATTGTATGGCACCGTTAGAAAGTTTAGGACCTCCCAATACCTCCCCGCAGCTCTTCCTCATGGTACAACAACAACAACAACAGCGGCGGCGGCGCGGGTAGTGTGCGTCCTCACTCCGGCTTGGTTAGCCGCCATTGAACATGTGCTCCGACGGGGTTACCACGCAGGGGCTCGCTGTCAGCTCCTCGTCAAGGGCGGAGCCCGGTAACCCCCCGCACCCAATAGAAGCGGTGGACCGATTCCATCTGGGGCGGAGACAACGAGCCGAGGGCGTGTCACTCCCCGCTGAGCATGCGCAGGGAGAGGGAGGTGACGTCAGATGCGCCCCCAGCTTGGAGAGAGAAGACGCCACCTCCGAGCGCTGAAATACCTCCCCGCATATCTGGACCGGACCGTGTTGATTCTGCCCCTGAGCCAAGGTGCACCTTGAGCTATCGACTGCCTGTCCTTCCCTGCCATCAATCCCCGTGTAAGTCAGTCTTGTCCCGTTTGTCTGTGGTCTGTCGGGGATAGATAAGACTGTGTTTAAGTGCCCATCTTTTCTGTGCTTTACCTCTTACCGTGTAATCTACCCCTTTTCTGCATCACCAATTATATCCTCCTCCGGAGGTCTTGAGTACTGTACCCCTTGTGTCGTTTCATTTAACCCAGCCGTTGTGTCCTTTCCATCATTGATTTAGCGTAGCGCGATTCGGCCAACGTTCGAGTGGAATCGGGCGGGATAGGGTTCTAATCGGGGAGTAACTGTTCGGACGCGGTAATACCAAACCGCTCGGTAAACTAACATCTAAAACCGCGTCTGTAACAATTGGTGTCGAGGAGTGAGATCGGACCCGAAGCGCGCTTCACGCGCTCGAAATTATTAACGGCGAAATTTGATTTTGTTTTACAAAAATAAAAACCCGAATTTTGAAAGTCGCGCTATGGCAGATCAAGATGGCTGGGTTCCGGTAGAGGAGAGTGAGGCAGGGTCGATCCAGGACCAAATTGAGGGACATGAGGGGAGCGAAGCAGTGAGGGTGGCAGGGTCGCAAAATGGCGTCCTCACGCACGAGGTTGCGGGCGCGCAAAATGGCGCCTCGCACATAGCTACGGCGGCCGCACCCGCTGCACAAGTGGGAGGGATGGCCCAAATGCAGGCCCTCATGGAGCAATTTATGGTGCAAATGCAGGCGTCCCTCAAACTGCAGAGTGAGCAATTGGGGGTAATGGGGAACCGGATGGATGCTCAGGGTGAGCGATTGGAGGGCCAAATGGGGTCCAATAGCGAGAAATTGAGGGAGGACATGGGGTCCAATAGCGAGAAATTGAGGGAGGACATGGGGTCCAATAGCGAGAAATTGAGGGAGGACATGGGGGCCCAGATCGGAGGGTTAGGGAGTAGAATAGAGGGATTAGACAATAGATTAGGGGAAATACAGGAGGGGTTAATGGGGGTAGAAAACAGAATGGCCGTTCAGGAGAATCAAATGGAAGGGATGAAAAAGGGGTTAGAGGGGTTAGAAAATAGTATGGAAGGCAAATTGAGGGACATGATGGACCAAGCAGAAAGGGAAGTTAAACAAATGGGGCAGCAGATAGAGGGGGTCAGAATGGGGGTAGAAACTAAATTGGATGCTCACAGGGAGGAAATGGAGCAGATGAGGGTGGCATCTGGGCAGGAGATGCAAGTGATGGGAGAAGAGATCAGAAGAGATGTGAGTGAGGAGGTCGGAGGAGTGCGCGAGGAGGTGAGGCACTGTAAGGAGCGCATGGAGAAGGAGGTGAGAAAGGGGACTGTAAAATTGCAAGGTGGTATAGAGGAGTTGACGCTGGGAGTAGAACAACTGACAGTGGGACAAAAGGAGTTGGGGGCCAGGTAAAGAAGAACACAGCGGTAATAGAGGGTTTAAAATCGACACAGAAGGAGATGAAAAAGGACGTAGGGGTAATTAAAAAAGAGTGTCAGACGGTACATGAGGACCTGATGAGGAAAATGAACAAAGTGGTAGAGGTGATGGAGGTTAAAGAGCGGGAGGTGCGGGAGCACATAGAAAAAAATAAGGTGGAGTTAGAGGAAGAACTTAAGGGGGCGCACGAGGAGATGAAGGAGGTGAAGCAGAAATTAGAAGAAGTGGAAGAAGGGGTGAGCGAAATTAAGAAGCGACGGAGAGAGGATAAGAAAGAGATAAAGGAGGAAGTAAAAGAATTGGTCCAAAGTCTGTGTTCGGATCGTGATGATGTGCTCATTAACCGGATGAGGGATTCGCAGGTGATGGAGGAGAAGCGAAGAGAAAGAGGACCCGGTGTAAGTGGTGACCAATATGGTCGTGCGTATGATGCGCCAGGTGATTTAATAAGCTTGGGGGTCGAGATGGACCCGGATGTTCGTGAGAGGCCAAGAGTGAGGTGTATGTCTGGTCCGGAGGGTATGGAACGAGGGTGCTAGCGAGAGGGTCCGGTGATGGAAGAGGTGCGAGGTGTGGGTGAGCAAGGTGGTGGTGGTATGGAATGGGTAGCGGGTTGCGGAAGTGTGACCCATGCATCGACACCAACAGGGGTAGTTTTTAGAGGGACAGGGGAGGCACGAGAGCCCCTTGGGGGTAATGTACTGTGGGGGCCCGGCCGGTTCGGCCCCGCGCTGACCCCGAAAGGGGCGACGCACGGGGTGACGTGGCAGGCGGCAGGCGGGTGGGCAACGACTCGCATACGAGGTGGTCCCACAAGGTCCCACTCGCGCCGTATGACGGCAAGAGTGATCTACGCGCGTACCTGGCGCAGTTTGACTGTGTGTGTAAGGGCAACGGTTGGGGTGAGGACGAAGGTGGAGTACACCTGGTGGCCGCATTGCGCGGCGCGGCGGCGGAGGTGCTGACGGCATTACCACCGGGTGCTCTCACCCTGCCAGCCCTCCGCGACGCCCTAATTAATCGATTCGGCATTGAACAGCAGAGCGAGCTTGTTAAAGCTCAGCTCGCGCTGCGAAAACGCAAGCCCCAGGAAGCCATCGGGGAACTTGCCCACGACATTCGCCGCGCAGTGGGGATCGCACATGCTAGCATGGCAGCGGATTCCCGGGAAAGCTTGGCGCTGGACCATTTTATCCAGGCCCTCCCGGATATTGAGCTCCGGCAACAGCTCGCCATGTGGCGCCCGCAGACTCTGAGCCAGGCGGCTGACGCTGCGGCCCGTTGGGAAGCAGCGAGGCCCCTGGCCCGGGGGAGCGAGCGTCACGCAATGGCGGTCCGCCAGGTGGGACCCCCGATGGAGGGCGGACCCCTTAGGGGGCCCGCCCCCGACGTGAGTCCTGACCTGGCGGGCATGGTCCGGAGGCTGGTGGACCAGCGCCTGGCGGGACCTGGACCATGGCAGGCGGCCCCGGAGGTGGCCCGCGGTGGACCACGAGCGGGTAATCCAATTCGGACCTTCAGGGTGGGAAATTTGGAATTCCGGAGACAAGCACCTTATCAGGTGAGGTGCTATACTTGCAACCGTCTGGGTCACCTGGCGCGGCACTGTCGAGCCACGCGCCGGGATGATCCCCGGCAGTTGAGGTCCTCAACTCCGCCCAGGGGGGAGCGGGTTAGCCGACCCCAGACACCCCCCCGCCAGACCCCGGGAAACTAGAAGGTGTCGGGCACGTAGGGCGGTGTTCGGCAGAAGAGGATGGAGGAGAGCCCTCATTGACGCGACAGGTCATTTATTGTGGCCAAATTGGAACCGGTAGCCTGACAATCAGATGCAAAATTGCCGGCGTGGGGGTAGACGCCGTAGTGGACACAGGAGCTAGCGCCACGATCATCAGCCCTGTGGTCCTTGATTCGAGTGCAGGTGGCTGGGATAAGATCCAGCGCCTGCAAAATTATAGTTTGCAACTTGCTACCGGGGTAACGGCCCCGATCATAGGGCGTGGTTCTGTGACCCTCAAGTTAGGGTCGGTAAGGAGGGAGATAGATGTTTGGGTGGCGGAGGTGTGCGACCCATGTTTAATAGGGTTGGATTTGTTGACTGCCAGCGGTTGTAAAATCGACTTGTGCCGGGGGATCCTGCAGGTGGGAGTAGAAGAGCTGCCGTTAGGGGGAGTGAGCACGGCCGAGAGAGCGGACCTGGAGGCTTCCGAGGCCGTGACCATTCCCCCAAGGGCCGAGGCGATAGTGCCGGCCCGGTGGGCAGCTCGCCCAACATGGCAGGAGTCCTGCGGCCTGGTCGAACCGGTGGCAGCGCAGTCCATACCGGGTTTAATCGTGGGCCGCACCCTTGTAAAAACGGACGGACCGGTAGTGGCCGTCCGAGTAATAAATATAAGTACAGAACCACGCACTATAGTAAGGGGCACGAGGGTAGCTGGCTGCACCCCAGTTGAGGAAGTCGCGACAGTGAGGGGCGAGAACGTCCAGCCGAGCCGGCCCCGGGGGGAGCCTTCAATAAGAAGTAGGAATTGGCCCGATCCCATTTGCGAGATGGTAAATCGTAGTAGTGTAGAGTTGGGAGGTACCCAGAGGGAGGCCTTACACGAACTGGTTGGGTCCCATTTGGACCTCTTCTCCCTGTCCACCGAGGATATTGGACGTACGGGCCTGGTGAAACATCAGATCCACACCGGTGAGGCCCGGCCTATTCTTCAGGCCGCCCGACGGCTCCCTTGGAGCAAGAGGGCGGAAGCTGACGAGCAGGTTGAAAAAATGCTCGACGCAGGCGTGATAGAGCCCTCGGGAAGTCCTTGGATGTCACCTGTTGTGCTGGTCAAAAAGAAGGATGGGACCACGCGGTTCTGCGTGGACTATCGCCAGCTAAACAACGTGACACTCAAGGACTCATATCCCCTGCCAAGGATTGATGACACCCTCGATGCCGTTGCAGGCTCAAATTGGTTCTCAACTTTGGACCTCAAGAGTGGGTATTGGCAGGTGGAGATGGATAGGGCAGGGAAGGAGAAAACGGCATTTTCCACAGGTAAGGGACTGTATCAGTTTACTGTGATGCCGTTTGGTTTGTGTAACGCCCCCGCCACCTTTGAAAGATTGATGGAGCATGTACTAGGCGGCATGCCATGGCAATCATGCCTGGTGTACCTGGATGACGTCCTAGTACATGCCAAAACGTTCCCCCAGGCAGTAGCTAATTTGGACCAGGTGTTCGGGTGCCTCAGACAGGCAGGGTTGAAGCTGAACCCAAGTAAGTGCACTTTGTTTGCAAGAGAGGTGGCCTATCTAGGTCACGTGATCGGCCGCGAGGGGGTAAAAACGGTCCCAGACAAAATTAAAGCGGTAGAGGAGTGGCCCGCACCATGTACCATCAAAGAGGTGCGGGGATTTTTGGGACTCTGCTCCTACTACCGGCGCTTTGTGGCGAAATTTGCGGAGTTGGCCCGTCCCCTCCACCGGCTTACGGAGAAGGGGACACGATTTAATTGGACACGGGAGTGCCACGAGGCCTTCCAAAAATTGAAGGGGTGTCTAACATCCGCACCCCTTCTAGCTTACTCCACTAGCAACGGGGCATTTACCCTGGACACGGATGCGAGCCAGGAAGGATTGGGTGCAGTTTTGTCTCAGACACAGGAGGGCGTGGAGAGAGTGATTGGTTACTATAGTCGGGCCTTAAGTAGGCCCGAGCGAAATTATTGTGTCACTCGCAAAGAGTTATTGGCTATGCTGGCTGCCATGAACCATTTCCACCCGTACTTGTACAGGCGGAAATTTTTGGTTAGAACTGACCATTCCTCCTTGCAATGGCTCCTTCGGTTCAAGGAACCAGAGGGCCAAATTGCAAGGTGGTTGGAAAAGTTGCAGCAGTACGATTTTGATGTGGCCCATAGGGCCGGGAAGGCCCATGGTAATGCAGACGCACTCTCTCGGCGTCCTTGTCTGGGGGAAAACTGCAAATTTTGTGCGAGACACGAGGAGAGGGAACAATTGGGCGATTCGGACCCGACCCTCGTTGTCCGGGCAACCCGGGTGAGAGGGCCAATTTTGCCACTAACCGCAGATGAGGAATTCGGAACTTTGGCTTGGAGCGCGGCCCAGCGGGAGGACCCCGTACTGGGGCCGGTGCACGAATGGGTGAGATTGGGGCAAAGACCTAATGGGGAAGAGGTCACCCCCCTCGGGGCACAGACCAAGGCATATTGGGCTCATTGGAAAACCCTGGAATTGAAGGATAACATCTTGTATCGCAAGTGGGTGGAGGTTCCCTCTGATAAAACTTCCTGGCTGGTGGTAGTCCCAAATAAATTTAAGACCGATATATTGCAACAGGTGCATGGTACCCGCCCCGGCGGCCATTTGGGCAGGACAAAGACGACATCGCAGGTACGCCGGAGGTTTTATTGGGTGAATATGGGGCGTGACATACAGGACTGGTGTCGGAGATGCGACGCCTGTACTGCCAAAAAGGGACCAGCACGGAGGATGAGGGCCCCCCTTCAATTACACCAGGTGGGGGCCCCCCTAGAGCGGGTGGCCATGGATATCCTAGGCCCACTACCCCGCACCCGCCTAGGTAATAAGTACATCCTCGTTGTGATGGACTACTTCACCAAGTGGCCGGAGGCCTACGCCCTCCCCAACCAAGAAGCAGGGGTGGTAGCGCAGGCCTTCGTAGAAGGATTTGTGTGCCGGCATGGGATTCCACAGGAGTTGCACACCGACCAGGGACGAAATTTTGAGAGCAAATTGCTAAAAGATGTGTGCAGTCTCCTGTCAATTCGGAAAACAAGAACAACGCCTTTAAGACCTCAATCTGACGGGATGGTGGAAAGATTCAACTGAACTTTAATCCAACAACTGGCACTGTTCACCGCCACCCGTCAGGATGACTGGGACGAACATCTCCCTTATTTGCTCATGGCCTACCGAACCAGCCAGCACGGGGCCACCGCATGCAGTCCGGCGTTGCTTATGTATGGGTGGGAGTTACGGGCTCCCGCCGACTTGCTATGCGGTCCCGTGCCAGACACAGTGGTTAACCCGCCGAAGGAGGGGTACGCACGTCATCTAGAGGAAGGCATGGAGCTAGTCCATGCCTTCGCCCGCCGCCAACTCCATCTGGCGGGGGAAAAGATGAAGCGCAGGTACGACCACCGGAGCCAGGGGAGTCAGTACACTCCGGGGATGAAGATTTGGTTCTTCAATCCCCGGAGGAGGAAGGGTAGGTGCCCGAAACTCACCTCTCCCTGGCAAGGCCCGGGGGTCGTCCTGTCGCAAGTCTGTGACGTGGTAGTAAAAATCAAAATGGGGCCACGAGCCCTCCCTCGTATAGTCCACGCCGACCGAATAAGACCCTACACCGGCGAGCAGGCGCCCCCGTGGATTGCCTCGGCTTTAGATGCCGAGGCGGGACCCAGTACCTCTGAATAAGGGGGGCTTATTAGTGCCAGAGGACTGGGGGGATTGATGAGCGATGGGCCCGGTGGGTAAGGGTGGCATCCCTGCCACCCTTCCCATGAGTGGGGCAAATGCGCAACAGTTTATGGGGTGGCTATGACAACCGAGCCAGGGAGGGCTTGGTTATATTGATAGGGATCTAGCGAAGATGACATTAGGTAACGTTAAGGTTAGTTAGTGACTGATACCTGTAGTGGGGACGCAGGTAGATTAGTGTGGATGATAATGACGAGGGAGCGCAATAGTTTAAAGGGACGACTGGGAAGCGCAAGTTTCAGAGGGGAGTAGTTAGATGAGATGATGCTGTGTGAGAACTGGACGGGTGTGTGGAGCAGTGTGTGAGTAGTGAGTGTTGTGGATCAGCGCGAATACGCTAGGGGAGAGAAGGGTGCAGGTGGCACCAGGTGTGAGAGCACAGGTGTGCAAGTACAGGTGTGTGGAATACATGGAGTATTGGAATGAGTGGTGTGGAGAGAGTTGGAGTAAGTGGTACGGAGTGGTGTGCATGGTGCGAAGGTGTGGATGGGGGAAGAGTGGACCCCTTTCATGAGTACCCGGGGCGGGTAGTGTAAGTGTTAGGTAGAGGGTATAGGTAAATTGTGGTTGGATATTGGCATTTGTGGTGTGGTTGCAGAATGGTATTGTGGATGGGTGCATTAGTGTTGTGGAAATGGCTGGGCGTGTAGCCTGTTAGTGTGTGTAGTTGGTTTGGGCACTCCACCACTGTGAGGATGTCGGCCAGGTGAGGCCGCAGGTGGGCTCTGGGAGCCGTTAGTGTCAGTGGGTGCCGGAGGATCCCGGGTGTGGATCGGGCAGCCCGTGCCAGAGAGGGCACTGAGGGGGTGAGAGTGCGAGAGGGCCTTCCCCAGTTAGTTAGGTTAGGGTGAGGAGCAGGTAAGCTCGGGTGGCAACTACAGTGGTGGAGGTGTGCAGGTGGGTAGACCTGCTGGGAGAGCTACACGTCACAGCCCAGAAATTGTGCGAGAGCACCGAGTGTTGAATCGGGGGAGTGAGACCCCAAATTGAGAAGCACCACAGTTTGGTCAATGGGAATTGGTTTTTAGAACCCATAGTGTAAGTTGGCCAATGGATTGGCAGGGAAAGATCCCGGGTAATGTAAAGTTGTTAAAGTCATTTAGGAAATAGTTAGGATTGATGAACCTGTCGCACCATACGCAGCCACTTACCTGAGGTGATGATGATGACTCCACACCTGTGTTTCTTTGTTTTGTGTTGCAGGAAATGAGAATTGCTGTGTGGATTTGTGAGACGCATCACGACGTGGATGAGACATTGGGCTGATTCCATCTCTCCCTCCTTAGGAGGGACTGATGATGAATTTGTGATGGCAAATTTTGATGTTGAGTTGGAGATGGCAAATTTTGATGAGAGTTGGAAATGGCAAATTTGATTGGTTAGGAGGGAGAGAAGACGAATTTGGTTTATGGGAGGAACGGGGAAGACAGTAGGGACGTTTGTTGATGTGTAAAGTAGATGTTTATGGGTAGTGTTGTGTTTTGTGGATACAGTAAGGGGTAAGGGAGGGGCAATGTAGGTTACCTGGTGGGGGGGGGGGGGCGTACGGTAGGAACGTACCTGTCTCACCTGGTTCCCATGTGCCCCCAGTGTGCATCACCTTGTATTGCGTGCACTTTTGCGCCCTTACCACCTTACTCACTTGTCTTCTTCTTTTGTCTCCCACCTCCGAGGATCTGGCTTTGGGGCAGAGAGAGAGGAGAGAGAGGTGCTGGCTCTGCAGTTGTGGGCCTGTACTTTCGCTGCTTGCTGCCTGGATCGATACACCATATGGACCGCAATTTTTGTGGCCGCCCACCATGGACCGCAGTTCTTTTGCGGGCAAGCACCACCCGTGGATGGACCTCTGGGTCAACGTGGCACCTATGCCATAGAGGTGAACCACTATTGTTGGCCCCCCTGACGGCCACCATTCAGAAATGGACGCGGTTGGCGCCTTTCTTTATTTTTGAAAGAAGCCAGAAGGCCAAGTGCTTCAAGAAGGCAAGACCAGCGGCAGAACATCGGCCGGCTGCGACACCACCGGTGACTATGAACACTTTATTGGTGCACCGGATGGTGCTGACTGTATGTATGGGGTGGTGCTTTTGGTGCTTGGATGGGGTGCTCTGCATATTATTAAAGGCCGGAGGGCCACAGGGCACTCGTGGGTTGGTGTATCGATGCTGGCATGCGTGCTCTCTCTATGCATAACATCTGCATGTGTTCCTCAAAGAACAGGTCCTGGATCGTAGTGTAAATATCAGTCTTGTGTAAATAATGCTCCCTACCGGCTGTATGTTTAGTTTGAGGATTCTTTCCGCGATTCGGTTATCCTGTGGGTGTGTTTCTGTGAGGAGAAGGGTGCAACGTCGCAGGGGGACATATTTACTCATTTGTGAACATCTGTAAAACTGTCGCACTCAGGGTTGAGGTAATAGTAGAGGGAACTACATCTGAGTGCCACACTAAAGTAAGTAAAAATTTATCGGGTCGGGACGCCCCGAGGTAGAGAAGGGTGCAATGTTGCGGATATGAGATTGGCCTCCATCCATATCCGCTTGTAAATATTCCCCTATTTCCCCAATACTTCCCAACTATCCCCAATCCCCCATTCCCTAGTCCCATTGTCTGTAAACAACACTCTGTAGCCCCGACCTTCCCCTATTTCCCCCTTAAATGTCGCATCCAGGTCCACCGCATCTCACGTAGACAAGTATAGGACATCTTGCTAGTTATTCTTAGTCTATGTCAGTTAAGGACTCGTTTCCATTAATTCTGACTCTTCGTTGCACCAGAATGTGATTGTATGGCACCGTTAGAAAGTTTAGGACCTCCCAATACCTCCCCGCAGCTCTTCCTCATGGTACAACAACAACAACAACAACAACAACAGCGGCGGCGGCGCGGGGAGTGTGCGTCCTCACTCCGGCTTGGTTAGCCGCCATTGAACATGTGCTCCGACGGGGTTACCACGCAGGGGCTCGCTGTCAGCTCCTCGTCAAGGGCGGAGCCCGGTAACCCCCCGCACCCAATAGAAGCGGCGGACCGATTCCATCTGGGCGGAGACAACGAGCCGAGGGCGTGTCGCTCCCCGCTGAGCATGCGCAGGAGAGGGAGGTGACGTCAGATGCGCCCCCAGCTTGGAGAGAGAAGACGCCACCTCCGAGCGCTGAAATACCTCCCCGCATCTCTGGACCGGACCGTGTTGATTCTGCCCCTGAGCCAAGGTGCACCTTGAGCTATCGACTGCCTGTCCTTCCCTGCCATCAATCCCCGTGTAAGTCAGTCTTGTCCCGTTTGTCTGTGGTCTGTCGGGGATAGATAAGACTGTGTTTAAGTGCCCATTTTTCTATGCTTTACCTCTTACCGTGTAATCTACCCCTTTTCTGCATCACCAATTATATCCTCCTCCGGAGGTCTTGAGACTGTACCCCTTGTGTCGTTTCATTTAACCCAGCCGTTGTGTCCTTTCCATCATTGATTTAGCGTAGCGCGATTCGGCCAACGTTCGAGTGGAATCGGGCGGGATAGGGTTCTAATCGGGGAGTAACTGTTCGGACGCGGTAATACCAAACCGCTCGGTAAACTAACATCTAAAACCGCGTATGTAACAATATATATATATATATATATATATATATATATATATATATATATATATATATATATATATATATATACATGTATATATATATATCTATATATATATGCCCTTGTTAATATATGTTAATATATATATGCCCAAGGGTTAATGCCCTTGTCTTTTAAGCTGGCCGTCCCCCAATCCTGGAAGCTATGACGCTCCTTCCGGTCGGAATTAGCGAGGGTGATTGGTCAATGAAGTCCCAAATACCTACTTACTAACCCGACCGTAAAGCAGGGAAATAACTCCCGCTCGAACCGCGGATAGGATGGTAAATGCCGAGCAGTTAGCGATCCGCGATCTGAGCCGATAACAATAAGACTAAACCCGATTAAAGCGGTTCCGAAATCGTGCCACAGGTACTCAATTGAGAAAAGACGCAAACGATCGAATAAGAGGAAACCCAGAAAATAAGAAGAACAAAGAGTGGGTTTATTAATTATTTACAAGCCAAAGAGAGGAAACGAAAGCATGTACAAGAAGAAGAAGAAGCAGGACACAGGGCAATATTATCTAAACTTGTCTAAACTGTATATATATATATATATATATATATATATATATATATATATATATATATATATATATATATACATACACAGACTTGGCATTTAATATGGAACATTTTTTTTTTTCTTGACTTGGGTTTACTTTCTGAACTCAGTATATCAATCTGGTGAGTTTCTTTTACCCTTCGGTGATGTCTTTGTTGAAAGAACCATGTCACTGATTGTCTTTCGCAGCAAGAAGTCAATAACAGGATTATATCACAGGTGGCGTGACAAAATGTAAGGACAGGTACATTTGATGATTGGCTTCACAATCGGGTATAAAAGGGTTGTTGCGTTCTGTATTGGTGGAAAACAACTGCTGCATGTCTACAAAAGTTATTGCCGCTTCCCCTGGAGATGGTCCGTCAACTTGACGATGCTGTTTGTCATGGAGTGGTGGCTTAACGAAATTCTGGCATGAAACGGCGTGCTATTGCTCGGCAGTATGGCATCACTCAAGGGCAGGTGTCAAAAATCCTGAAACGAAATGAAACAACACCCCTCAGAGGGGTGTGCCTACTCCAATACCGAGGCCAGGACGTCCACGCAGAACCACAAGGAGAGATGATCACCAGCTGCACCGGTTAGTCTGCAATGGCTGTACCAAGTCAGCTAATCGGCTTAGGGCTGAGTGGCAGCAACTGACAAATGTGGCTGTATCCAGAAGGCTAGTAAACCAACGACTGGTTCAAGTAGGCTTTCGTGGCAGGCGTCCCCTGAGAAAGCCACGCCTGACCAGACAACACAGCCATCGCCGATTGCAGTGGGACAGAGAGCACCGTCAATGGCAGCCAGGACACTGGAATCACGTGACCTTCAGTGACGAGTCTAGATTTCTGGTCTATCGTCAAGATGGCCACGTCCGAGTGCGCAGACAAGTGCATGAAGCCCACAACGAAGATTGTATAGTGCGAAGAGTCCAAGCTGGAGGTGGTGGGGTGACCGTTTGGGCTGCTTTTCATGCAGGGGGCAAAACTGACCTGGTTGTTCTGAATGGAAACCTGAACCAGTTCAAGTACAGGGCCATTCTGGAAGAAACATTGCTTCCATTTGCTCGTGCAGCCTTTCGAGGAAACTTTTTCTTCCAAGATGACAATGCACGGCCTCATCGTGCTTGCATGATCCAACACTTTCTTGCTGACCATGGTGTAGAGCATATGGAGTGGCCTGCCATGTCTCCGGATATGAATCCGAAAGAGAACTTGTGGGCAGAATTAACGCGTCAAATCGACAACTTGGACCAGCAGCCTGCGTCTGTGCGTAAATTGCAGTAGGCTATTGTCACTGCATGGCAAGCGATTCCTGTCCAAACCTTGGCAAATCTCTTGAGCAGCATGCCTCGACGTGTACGTGCTCTCCTGAATGCTCGTGGGGGTTACACGAAGTACTGAACTGTAATTTTACTGTACGTAATCCCAGTCATAATTTAGCTTTTGTTTTTGTTGAAATTTTTTTTGGCTAATGTGCAAAATAAAGAGATACTTCTGGAAAACGTACAGAAGTTTAACACAGTACTGTCTGTGAATTGAGTTCGATATCAGTTTCCATCACTTTCAAGGATCAATTTATTTGCTTCGAAATGTCAAATGTGTTTTTTGTTTCCTTTAAAGGTCACATTAACAAAATCTGGAATAATTTCAACATAATTCCAATGAACTTTTGGTTCTAAGTCATCTTGAAAAGTAAGTTCACCCCCACAAAAAAAAAATTCCATATTAAATGACAAGTCTGTATATATATATATATATATATTTATATATATATATATATATATATATTGTTGCGAATATGGAATTTGGCCTCCATATCCGCTTGTAAATATTCCCCTATTTTCTCCAATACTCCCCAACTTTCCCCAATCCCCCATTCCCTAGTCCCATTGCATGTAAATAACAATCAGTAGAGCCGACCTTCCCCTTATTCCCCCATTAAATGTCGTGCCCAGGTCCACCGCACCACACGTAGACAACTTTCGGACATCTTCCTAGTTATTCTTATTCTATGTCAGTTAAGGCCTCGTCTCCATTAATTATGACTCTTCGTTGCACCAGAATGTGATTATATGGCATCAGTAGTGAGTTTAGGACCTTTCCCATACCTCCTTCCATCTTCTTCCCCAACAATTACAACAACAACAGAGGAGATGGCGGCGGAGCGGGGGAGGATGCGTCCTCACACCGGCTCGATAAGCGCCATTGACCACGCGCTCCACGGGGTTACCACGGAGGGGCTGGCTGTCAGCTCCTCCTCAAGGGCGGAGCCTGGTAACCCCCCGCACCCAATCAGAAGGGCGGACCGATTCCATCTGGGGCGGCGCTAGCGAGCCGAGGGCGTGTCACTCCCCGCCGGATATACGCGGCCACGCGCCGGATGTGACGTCAGATGCGCCCCCAGCTGGAGAAAGAACGTTGCCTACGACCGCTGAGAGGAAGAGAACCCGCCTGTGAAAGAACGTTACCACCTCGAGCGCTGTGCAACCTTCCGCATCTCTGGACCGGACCGGGTCGACCCTGCTTTGAGCCAAGAGTGCACCTTGAGCCATCGATACCCGCTTTCCTGCCATCAACCCCCGTGTGAGTCAGCCGTTGTCCCGTTTACCTGTCGTCTGTCTCGGGTTAATATAAGAGTGTGTCTAAGTGCCTGTCTTTCTATGATGTACCTCTCGTCCCTGTAATCTAACCTTTCCGTACGAATATAATCTCCTCCGGAGGTCTTGAGAATTGAAACATTGGTGTCGTATGTCATTATAATCCAGCCGTGTGTCTTCTATTTCCTTATTGATCCAGCGTGGCGCGGCTTCGTCAACGTTCGAGTATAATCGGTAACTTGTGCAGACGTGGTCATACCAAAACCGCTCGGTAAACTAACATCTAAGCCACGTCTGTAACAATTGGTGTCGAGGAGTGAGATTCGGACCCGGGACTAAATTAGTTAGGCCCAAATTTTGGGAGGGAAAATCGAGCCGGAGCGCGTACGGCGCTCGACCAAATCGATCCGGAGCGCGGTCCCGCGGTTACTGCGCTCGACGAAATTATAACAGCAAAATTTGGATTTGTTTAACGAAACTCGAATTTTGCAAGTCGCGCTATGGCGGATCAAGACGGCTGGGGTCCGGTAGGGGAGAGTGAAGCAGGGTCGGTCCAGGACCAAATTGAGGGACGCGAGGAGAGCGAAACAGCGGGGGTAGCAGACGCGCGAAATGGCGCCTCGCACATAGCTACGGCGGCCGCACCCGCTGCACAAGTGGGAGGGATGGCCCAGATGCAGGTCCTCATGGAGCAATTTATGGCGCAAATGCAGGCGTCCCTCAAACTGCAGAGTAACCAATTGGGGGTAATGGGGAACCGGATGGAGGCTCAGAGTGAGCAAATGGGGGTAATGAGGGACGAAGCGAGGGCTCAGAGTGAGCAATTGGGGGTAATGAGGGACGAAGCGAGGGGTACCAGTGAGGGATTAGACAATAATTTTAAGGGATTAGATAATAATTTTAAGGGATTAGATAATAATTTTAAGGGATTAGACAATAATTTTAAGGGATTAGACATGAAATTTGGGAAATTAGACGATAGATTAGGGGAAATACAGGAGGGGTTAACGGGGGTAGAAAACAGAATGGCCGCTCAAGAGAATCAAATGGAAGGGATGCAAAAGGGGTTAGAGGGGGTAGAAAATAGAATGGCTGCCCAGGAGAATCAGATAGAGGGAGTGAAAAATGGGTTAGAGGGGTTAGAAAACACCATGGAAGGCAAATTGAGGGACATGAGGGACCAAGCGGAAAGGGAAGTTAACCAAATGGGGCAGCAGATAGAGGGGGTCAGAATGGGGGTAGAAACCAAACTGGATGCTCACAGGGAGGAAATGGAGCAGATGAGGGTGGCATCTGGGCAGGAGATGCAAGTGATGGGAGAGGAGATCAGAAGAGGAGTGAGTGAGGAGGTCGGAGGAGTGCGCGAGGAGGTGAGGCACTGTAAGGAGCGCATGGAGAAAGAGGTGAGAAAGGGGACTGTAAAATTGCAAGGTGGTATAGAGGAGTTGACGCTGGGAGTAGAACAACTGACAGTGGGACAAAAGGAGTTGGGGGACCAGGTAAAGAAGAACACAGCGGTAATAGAGGGTTTAAAATCGACACAGAAGGAGATGAAAAAGGACGTAGGGGTAATTAAAAAAGAGTGTCAGACGGTACATGAGGACCTGACGAGGAAAATGGACAAGGTGGTAGAGGTAATGGAGGTTAAAGAGCGGGAGGTGCGGGAGCACATAGAAAAAAATAAAGTGGAGTTAGAGGAAGAACTTAAAGGGGCGCACGAAGAGATGAAGGAGATGAAGCAAAAATTAGAAGAAGTGGAAGAAGGGGTGAGCGAAATTAAGAAGCGACGGAGAGAGGATAAGAAAGAGATAAAGGAGGAAGTAAAAGAATTGGTCCAAAGTCTGTGTTCGGATCGTGATGATGTGCTCATTAACCGGATGAGGGATTCGCAAGTGATGGAGGAGAAGCGAAGAGAAAGAGGACCCGGTGTAAGTGGTGACCAATATGGTCGTGCGTATGATGCGCCAGGTGATTTAATAAGCTTGGGGGTCGAGATAGACCCGGAAGTTCGTGAGAGGCCACGAGTGAGGTGTATGGCTGGTCCGGAGGGTATGGAACGAGAGGTGCGAGGTGTGGGTGAGCAAGGTTGTGGGAGTATGGAATGGGTAGCGGGTTGCGGAGGTGTGACCCATGCATCGACACCAACAGGGGCAGTTGTTGGAGGGACCGGGGAGGCACGAGAGCCCCTTGGGGGTAATGTACTGTGGGGGCCCGGCCGGTTCGGCCCCGCGCTGACCCCGCAAGGGGCGACGCACGGGGTCCGGCCGGCGGGCAACGACTCGCATACGAGGTGGTCCCACAAGGTCCCACTCGTGCCGTATGACGGCAAGAGTGATCTACGCGCGTACCTGGCGCAGTTCGACTGTGTGTGTAAGGGTAACGGTTGGGGTGAGGACGAAGGTGGAGTACACCTGGTGGCCGCATTGCGCGGCGCGGCGGCGGAGGTGCTGACGGCATTACCAGCGGGTGCTCTCACCCTGCCAGCCCTCCGCGACGCCCTAATTAATCGATTTGGAATAGAACAGCAGAGCGAGCTTGTTAAAGCTCAGCTCGCGCTGCGAAAGCGCAAGCCCCAGGAAGCCATCGGGGAACTTGCCCACGACATTCGCCGCGCAGTGGGGATCGCACATGCTAGCATGGCAGCGGATTCCCGGGAAAGCCTGGCGCTGGACCATTTTATCCAGGCCCTCCCGGATATTGAGCTCTGGCAACAGCTCGCCATGTGGCGCCCGCAGACTCTGAGCCAGGCGGCTGACGCTGCGGCCCGTTGGGAAGCAGCGAGGCCCCTGGCCCGGGGGGGCGAGCGTCTCGCAATGGCGGTCCGCCAGATGGGACCCCCGATGGAGGGCGGACCCCTTAGGGGGCCCGCCCCCGACGTGGGTCCTGACCTGGCGGGCATGGTCCGGAGGCTGGTGGACCAGCGCCTGGCAGGACCTGGACCATGGCAGGTGGCCCCGGAGGTGGCCCGCGGTGGACCACGAGCGGGTAATCCAATTCGGACCTACAGGGGGGGGAATTTGGAATTCCGGAGGCAAGCACCTTACCAGGTGAGGTGCTATACCTGCAACCGCCTGGGTCACCTGGCGCGGCACTGTCGAAACGCGCGCCGGGATGATCCCCGGCAGTTGAGGTCCTCAACTCCGCCCAGGGGGGAGCGGGTTAGCCGACCCCAGACACCCCCCCGCCAGACCCCGGGAAACTAGAAGGTGTCGGGCACGTAGGGCGGTGTTCGGCAGCAGAGGATGGAGGAGAGCCCTCATTGACGCGACAGGTCATTTATTGTGGCCAAATTGGAACCGGTAGCCTGACAATTAGATGCAAAATTGCCGGCGTGGGGGTAGACGCCGTAGTGGACACAGGAGCTAGCGCCACGATCATCAGCCCTGTGGTACTTGATTCGAGCGCAGGTGGCTGGGATAAGATCCAGCGCCTGCAAAATTATAGTTTGCAGCTTGCTACCGGGGTAACGGCCCCGATCATAGGGCGTGGTTCTGTGACCCTCAAGTTAGGGTCGGTAAGGAGGGAGATAGATGTTTGGGTGGCGGAGGTGTGCGACGCATGTTTAATAGGGTTGGACCTGTTGACTGCCAGCGGTTGTAAAATCGACTTGTGCCGGGGGATCCTGCAGGTGGGAGTAGAAGAGCTGCCGTTAGGGGGAGTGAGCACGGCCGAGAGAGCGGAGCTGGAGGCTTCCGAGGCCGTGACCATCCCCCCAAGGGCCGAGGCGATAGTGCCGGCCCGATGGGCAGCTCGCCCAACATGGCAGGAGTCCTGCGGCCTGGTCGAACCGGTGGCAGCGCAGTCCATACCGGGTTTAATCGTGGGCCGCACCCTTGTAAAAACGGACGGACCGGTAGTGGCCGTCCGAGTAATAAATATGAGTACAGAACCACGCACTATAGTAAGGGGCACGAGGGTAGCTGGCTGCACCCCCGTTGAGGAAGTCGCGACAGTGAGGGGCGAGAACGTCCAGCCGAGCCGACCCCGGGGGGAGCCTTCAATAACAAGTAGGAATTGGCCCGATCCCATTTACGAGATGGTAAATCGTAGCAGCATAGAGTTGGGAGGTACCCAGAGGGAGGCCTTACACAAACTGGTTGGGTCCCATTTGGACCTCTTCTCCCTGTCCACCGAGGATATTGGACGTACGGGCCTGGTGAAACATCAGATCCACACCGGTGAGGCCCGGCCTATTCGTCAGGCCGCCCGACGGCTCCCTTGGAGCAAGAGGGCGGAAGCTGACGAGCAGGTTGAAAAAATGCTCGACGCAGGTGTGATCGAGCCCTCGGGAAGTCCTTGGATGTCACCTGTTGTGCTGGTCAAAAAGAAGGATGGGACCACGCGGTTCTGCGTGGACTATCGCCAGCTAAACAACGTGACACTCAAGGACTCATATCCCCTGCCAAGGATTGATGACACCCTCGATGCCGTTGCGGGCTCAAATTGGTTCACAACTTTGGACCTCAAGAGTGGGTATTGGCAGGTGGAGATGGATAGGGCAGGGAAGGAGAAAACGGCATTTTCCACAGGTAAGGGACTGTATCAGTTTACTGTGATGCCGTTTGGTTTGTGTAACGCCCCCGCCACCTTTGAAAGATTGATGGAGCATGTACTAGGCGGCATGCCATGGCAGTCATGCCTGGTGTACCTGGATGACGTCCTGGTACATGCCCAAACGTTCCCCCAGGCAGTAGCTAATTTGGACCAGGTGTTCGGGTGCCTCAGACAGGCAGGGTTGAAGCTGAACCCGAGTAAGTGCACTTTGTTTGCAAGAGAGGTGGCCTATCTAGGTCACATGATTGGCCGCGAGGGGGTAAAAACAGACCCAGACAAAATTAAAGCGGTAGAGGAGTGGCCCGCACCACGTACCATCAAAGAGGTGCGGGGATTTTTGGGACTCTGCTCCTACTACCGGCGCTTTGTGGCGAAATTTGCGGAGTTGGCCCGTCCCCTCCACCGGCTTACGGAGAAGGGGACGCGATTTAATTGGACACGGGAGTGCCACGAGGCCTTCCAAAAATTGAAGGGGTGTCTAACATCCGCACCCCTTCTAGCTTACCCCACTAGTGACGGGACATTTACCCTGGACACGGATGCGAGCCAGGAAGGATTGGGCGCAGTTTTGTCTCAGACACAGGAGGGCGTGGAGAGAGTGATTGGTTATTATAGTCGGGCCTTAAGTAGGCCCGAGAGAAATTATTGCGTCACTCGCAAAGAGTTATTGGCTATGCTGGCTGCCATGAACCATTTCCACCCGTACTTGTACGGGCGGAAATTTTTGGTTAGAACTGACCATTCCTCCTTGCAATGGCTCCTTCGGTTCAAGGAACCGGAGGGCCAAATTGCAAGGTGGTTGGAAAAGTTGCAGCAGTACGATTTTGATGTGGCCCATAGGGCCGGGAAGGCCCATGGTAATGCGGACGCACTCTCTCGGCGTCCTTGTCTGGGAGAAAACTGCAAATTTTGTGCGAGACACGAGGAGAGGGAACAATTGGGCGATTCGGACCCGACCCTCGTTGTCCGGGCAACCCGGGTGAGAGGGCCAATTTTGCCACTAACTGCAGATGAGGAATTCGGAACTTTGGCATGGAGCACGGCCCAGCAGGAGGATCCTGTCCTGGGGCCAGTGTTCAATTGGGTCAAATTGGGGCAAAGACCAAAGGGGGAAGAGGTCACCCCCCTCGGGGCACAAACAAAGGCATATTGGGCTCAGTGGCAGACCCTGGAATTGAAAGGCAACATCTTGTATCGCAAGTGGGTGGAGGTTCCCTCTGATCGAACTTCCTGGCTGGTGATAGTCCCTGACAAATTCAAGAACGTCATATTGCAACAGGTGCATGGTACCCGCTCCGGCGGCCATTTGGGCAGGACAAAGACAATATCTCGGGTCCGCCGGAGGTTCTATTGGGTGAATATGGGGCGCGACATACAGGACTGGTGTCGGAGATGCGACGCCTGTTCTGCCAAAAAGGGACCAGCACGGAGGATGAGGGCCCCCCTTCAATTACATCAGGTGGGGGCCCCCCTTGAGCGGGTGGCTATGGATATTCTAGGACCGCTGCCCCGCACCCGCCAAGGTAATAAGTATATCCTCGTTGTGATGGACTACTTCACCAAGTGGCCGGAGGCCTACGCCCTCCCCAACCAAGAAGCAGGGGTGGTAGCGCAGGCCTTCGTGGAAGGATTTGTGTGCCGGCATGGGATTCCACAGGAGTTGCACACCGACCAGGGACGAAATTTTGAGAGCAAATTACTAAAAGATGTGTGCAGTCTCCTGTCAATTCGAAAAACCAGGACAACGCCTTTAAGACCTCAATCTGACGGGATGGTGGAAAGATTCAACCGAACTTTAATCCAACAACTGGCACTGTTCACCACCACCCGTCAGGATGACTGGGACGAACATCTCCCTTATTTGCTCATGGCCTACCGAACCAGCCAGCACGGGGCCACCGCATGCAGTCCAGCGTTGCTTATGTATGGACGGGAGTTACGGGCTCCCGCCGACTTGCTATGCGGTCCCGTGCCAGACACAGTGGTTAACCCGCCGAGGGAGGGGTACGCACGTCACCTAGAGGAAGGCATGGAGCTAGTCCATGCCTTCGCCCGCCGCCAACTCCATCTGGCGGGGGAAAAGATGAAGCGCAGGTACGACGACCGGAGCCAGGGGAGTCAATACGCTCCGGGGATGAAGATTTGGTTCTTTAATCCCCGGAGGCGGAAGGGAAGGTGCCCAAAACTCACCTCCCCCTGGCAAGGCCCAGGAGTCGTCCTGTCGCAAATCTGTGACGTGGTCTTTAAGATCAAAATGGGGCCACGAGCCCTCCCTCGGATCGTCCACGCCGACCGGATAAGACCTTACACCGGCGAGCAGGCGCCCCAGTGGATTGCCTCGGCTTTAGATGCCGAGGCGGGACCCAGTACCTCTGAATAAGGGGGGCTTATTAGTGCCAGAGGACTGGGGGATTGAGGAGCGATAGGCCCGGTGGGAGAGGGTGGCATCCCTGCCACCTTTCCCATGAGTGGGGCAAAGGAGCAATAGCTTATGGGGTGTATGGCAGTGAAAACTAGCCCGGGAGGGTTAGGAT
>NC_136263.1:161765476-161782976 GCF_964187855.1 Myxine glutinosa
AATTTACGCACAGACGCAGGCTGCTGGTCCAAGTTGTCGATTTGACGCGTTAATTCTGCCCACAAGTTCTCTTTCGGATTCATATCCGGAGACATGGCAGGCCACTCCATATGCTCTACACCATGGTCAGCAAGAAAGTGTTGGATCATGCAAGCACGATGAGGCCGTGCATTGTCATCTTGGAAGAAAAAGTTTCCTCGAAAGGCTGCACGAGCAAATGGAAGCAATGTTTCTTCCAGAATGGCCCTGTACTTGAACTGGTTCAGGTTTCCATTCAGAACAACCAGGTCAGTTTTGCCCCCTGCATGAAAAGCAGCCCAAACGGTCACCCCACCACCTCCAGCTTGGACTCTTGGCACTATACAATCTTCGTTGTGGGCTTCATGCACTTGTCTGCGCATTCGGACGCGGCCATCTTGACGATAGCCCAGAAATCTAGACTCGTCACTGAAGGTCACGTGATTCCAGTGTCCTGGCTGCCATTGACGGTGCTCTCTGTCCCACTGCAATCGGCGATGGCTGTGTTGTCTGGTCAGGCGTGGCTTTCTCAGGGGATGCCTGCCACGAAAGCCTACTTGAACCAGTCGTTGGTTTACTAGCCTTCTGGATACAGCCACATTTGTCAGTTGCTGCCACTCAGCCCTAAGCCGATTAGCTGACTTGGTACGGCCATTGCAGACTAACTGGTGCAGCTGGTGATCATCTCTCCTTGTGGTTCTGTGTGGACGTCCTGGCCTCGGTATTGGATTAGGGACACCCCTCTGGGCATTTCGTTTCAGGATCTTTGACACCTGACCTTGAGTGATGCCATACTGCCGAGCAATAGCACGCTGTTTCATGCCAGAATTTCGTAAAGCCACCACTCCATGAGAAACAGCATTGTCGAGTTGACGGACCATCTCCAGAGGAAGCGGCAATAACTTTTGGAGACGTGCAGCAGTTGATCCATCCCACCCCCCCCCCCCCCCCTTGCAGAGGAGCGTTACAGGTACCAGGACTCACGTCGGTCAGTTATATACAAGGGGCTAACCCCCCCCCCCCCCTTGGTAAGGGGAAAAGGCCGACATTGAGATTCGTAACAATTGGTGTCAGGAGTGGGATTTGGACCCGAACCAAATTTATTAACATCTGAAAAAATTTGGTCAAAATTTGGAGCGGCCGAAATTTTGTTTAAAATCCTAAATTAAAATCGTGCCATCGATAATCAAGGCGACCGGATGCCGGTAGGGGAGTTAGAAGAGGGGGTAGAGTCGACCCAGGACCCCGGGAAGGCAGTGGGAATAATAGAGGAGGAGCGCAATACGCATTGGGTAGCGGAGATTTCAGGCGCACAAGATGGCGGCGCCTCGCACGTGGTGACGAGGGCCACGCCCGCTGCGCAGGTAGGGGTTGTGGACCTGCAGAGCTTTTTGGCGCAAGTACTGGTAACCATAAAATTGGCGTATGGGTTGGGCGAGAAGGTCCGAAGGGTGCGCGATGGGGTAGCGCGGGTTGAGAAGCGCGGGTTGAGCGAGGTGGAACAAAGCACAGCCGGGTGGACCGGGGTAGAAATTGCAACCCGGGGTATGGGAAAGCCGGCGACCGCCGAGGTAGAAAAGGAAATTTTAGTCAGACCAGCAGTCGTCGAGGGAAAGAAAAAAGAAATTAAGTCCGAATCATTCGAAATAGTAGTGGGAATTGAAATTGGAGAGACCGGGGACTTAGAAGAGCACTCGCGGGGTGAAGGAATGGAAAATTGCACAAAGTCTGTGCTCGCATCACGATGCTGTGCTTAATAACCCCAATAAAGATTTGCAGGTGTTGGAGCGAGGAGGAAGAAGAATCCCCCAGGTGAGTCGGCTTGTATATTGTGCGGGGAGATTTTGTAGAAGGATGTTTGGCGAAAAATAAATTTTCGCGCGCTTGGGATCCCAGCGTAACGCGGGCGTTTGTGGGAGGCCCGTTGGGCGCTGTGTGAGAGGAAATGGCACGCGTGTAAGAAAAGAGTGTGCGTCGAGGAGTGAGTGTGTTACAAAGTGTGGGAGTGATACCGAGTGCAAGCGAGAATGCACGTCGGAGTGTACGGAGTGTGACCCGGAGAGTAAGGTGGTGGTGGAACGTGTGCGAGAGTGTACACCTGAGTTAGTGGTGGCGCGTGTGCGGGAGGGCGCACCGAAGCGCGTGTTCAGGTGTGCAAAAGAGTGCACACCCATGGTTGTCACAGAGGATGTGACCGAGGAGTGGAAGCGAGGAGGTGTGTTAAGGAAGTGTGCAAATGACGAGTGTTCGCAAGAAGGTGCGCAACAATGAGCACAGTGGTGGAATGGACGGAGTGTGTGGGATGCACGGGAGGCGCTGAGACGCGGGGTTTTGCGAGTGTGAGAGGGGGTCGCGTATGCGTGTGAGCATGCGAGTAAGGCATCGACGTGGACCAGAGCAGCGGTTAGACCAACGGTTAGCTGACGCGAGCCCTCGGTCCGTGCCGGGCTGTGGGTATTGCGGGACCCGGCGGGGATCGGTGCTGCGTCGCTTCTCTTCGGAGCGTCATGCACGATCCAGGCCTGGCTCTGCCCTGCCTTGGTTATGCACGATCCGTGCCTTGCCGGGCAAGGCGACCGGTCCGGTTCGAGGGCAGGTAGGAGGGACCGGAGCGTTGCCCCCTTGTGGTCGCGGCGTTCCGGCCGGGCGAGATTGAGCCATCGGGCCAGAGACCGAAAGCCTCCGCGCCGAGATGGTGCGTGGAATCTCGGCCCGAGCAAACTGCCTCCCTTGAACCGAATGCCGGATGGACTCGACCTGCAGGCGACCAAACCACCCGAATTCATTGCTCGGCTTTGCGAAGCCGAGTTTTAATTATGTCATGATGTACCGAGAGGCTCAGATATAGTGGACTGTGAAGATGACAGTGTTTTGGATTCGAAATTGGGAATAGGGAATATGATGGGCACAACTGATTGGCAGAAAATTGGAATGGCAAAATTGATAGTGGAAGATGCCCGATGTGCAAGGATGGTAAATCCACCATCCCTCACATCCCCCGGGCACATGAGCATTAGTTATGGGGTTATGGCGGTGAAAACCAAGCCAGGGAGGGTTTGGATAAATGGATTAGGGATCCAGAAAAATGACAATAGGTAACGGTAGAGGTAAGTAGCAACATTGTACAGGTAGTCGGGGACGTAGAGAGGTTAGAATGGTTGTTAATGACGTGGTATGTGCTTAGTTTAAAGGGAAGACGGGGAGCACCAAGTTAGAAGGAAACCAGGTAGATCAGATGATGCAGTGTGTTTGTGGTTTATCGAATGAGGCATTGCGTGTGAGAATCTTTGTGTTGAGAGGCAATGCTCGTGAATGGTGCCGTGTGTGTGTTGAAAGTGTATTCAGTAGAGTATTGTGAAAAGTGTGAGGTGATTGTGCATTGTATTGAATGAATGAAGAAGCCTGGGAGGAAGGAGTGTGCAGGTGTCACCAGGTGTGTGGGCACAGGTGTGCAAGTGAAGAACAGGTGAGAATGCTGGTATGGAATACATGGAGTATGGAATGGATGGTGTGGAGTGAGTATGGTGGAAAATGTGGAGTGGAGTGGTTGGTGCGAAGGGAGTGTATGGGGAGGATGGACCCCTATCACGAATACCCGGGGAGGGTAGTTTAAGAGTTAGGTAGAGGTTATAGGTAAATTGTGGTTGGATATTGGCATCTGTGGTGCGTGTGGAAGAATGGTGTTTGGATGGGTGCATTAGTGTCGTGGAAATGGCTGGGCGTGTGGCCTGTTAGTGTGTGTAGTTAAATGGGCACTCCGCCACTGTAAGGATGTCGGCCAGGTGAGGCCGCAGGTGGGCTCTGGGAGCCGGTGGAGTTCAATGGAGCCCGAGGATCCAGAGGAAGGACCCGGGTAGCCCAGGGCCAGAGAGGGCCCCGAGGGGGTAAGCGCCAGGGAGGGCCTTCCCCAGGTAGATAGGTAGGGTGAGGAGCTAGGTAAGCTCGGGTGGCAACTTCAGTGGCGGAGGCGCACAGGTATGTAGACCTGATAGGGGAGCCACATGACCCACTCGACCCAGTCCTGAAATTGTGCAAAGGCACAGGGAGTTGAACCGGGGGAGTGAGACCCCAAAGTGATGAGCACCACAGTTTGGTCAATGGGAGTTTGGTTCTTAAAACCGCATAGAGTGTAAGATGGCCAATGGTTTGGCAGGGAAAGCTCCCGGGTAGTGTAAAGTGTGTTAAAGTCATTTAGAAGGAAGATAGGATAGAAATCTCCTCGCACCATCTGCATCCACTCACCTGAGGTGACAGAACTCCACACCGTGCCATGGGTTGTTATTGTTTTTTCTGTGCAAATGTTTTGGATTGTGAGACGCATCGTGACGTGGGTGTGACATTGTGCTTGATGTTCCATCTCTTCCTCCTTAAGAGTGATTGATGATGAATTGGTGATGGCAAATTTAGACATTGGGATTGCAACGAATTTGGATTAGGGGAGATATGGGGAAGACGTGACGGTAGTGACGAATTTGTAAATGTGTAGATTTTGTAAATATGGGGTAAGGGCAAGGGTGGAGTAGGTGACAGGGGGGGTGGCGTACGTTAGGAACAAGCTTTCTCACTTCGCTCTCTGTGCGCACCTCGCCCTGCATTACCTTGATTTATGTGTACCCTTGTGACCTTACTCCTCGCTAACGCTGCCACTTTGTCTTCCTTCCCCACCTATGAACCGTGCTCTCTGCGCACTGAGGGGGAGCGTGCGGTAGCTCGCATCTGTGTGCCCGAATCCCCGAATCCCCGCAACCAGCTGCCTGCGTCGATACACCACTTTATTGACCACGTTGTTGTGGCCGAGCACCACCATATAGACCACATGTCTGTGGCCGAGCACCACTCATGGACCCCACGGGTTGGGGCCTAGCCCCACTGCTGGGGAAGTCTTGCTTGCGGACCTCGGTGAGGTGGCGCCTATGCCACGCAGGTGGACCACCCTAGTCGGCCCCTGCTGGCCATAATTAAAAAGCGGACACTTTGGTGCCCTTTTTGTTGTGTTGTGTTTTTTTGTTTATACCACCAAATAGGCCGCAAGTAAGGAAGAGAGACAACAACTGGAAGAACGACGGCCAGCAGAGGGAGCAGCAGAGCAAGGACAAGACCATCAGTGTGTTTCTTTTGTTTATTATGTGATGACTGTGCACTGGATGGTGCTGACTGCTCTTTGATTGGTGCTTTGGTGTTTATTGGTGCTGGTGCGTCGATGCAGTGCATGCTGTCTCCTCCCTCCCACAGGATTCTTTTTGTTTCCTCAAAGAAAAAAGACAGGTCCTGGGTTGCAGTTTTGTAAATAATCAAATAACGTCACTTGTAAATAATGCTCCCCACCGTCAATGTTTAGTTTGAAAATTAATTCCGCAATTCGGTTATTCTGTGGGTGTGAATCTGTTAGGTAGGGTGCAACGCAACAGGGGGACATATTTATTTGTGTTTTAAAACTGTTGCACTCAGGCTCAGGTTAATTATAGAGGGTATTACACCTGCGTGCCACATTAAGTTAAAGTTTTATCGGCCCGGGGCGTGCCTGGAGGAGGAAGGGGGCAGTGTAACGGATTTGGGAAACCGTGCACTTTGTGTAATTGATTGTAAATATACCCCCTTGTAAATAATGTAATGATTCTTTGTAAATACCTCCATTCATGTAAAGATCAAAGGTCGTCCTTTAGTTAGTCCATCGCACACATGTAGAAACCCATAGGACCTTCTCAATAGTTATCTCATTATTATGTGTTTCAGTTAAGGCCATGTGTCCCATATAGTCAGGTTCACTATGTTTTTTCGTTCAAAATTTTGGTAGATTAGCAAAACTATACATTTTTGGAATATTCAGAGCATGAGGAATCCAAAAATTAATGTTTACATTTGCGTAGACACCTTTGCGAAAATGACACTCAGGACAGTGATGAAGATCTGTAAAAGCATATTCCTGAACGGTATAGACCTCGTAGATCCTGTGTATAGGACTTATAGTTCAATCTGATACTACCTATAGCTTCCTATAACAACCTATAACTTCAAAGGACTTGCAATATCATGTATTATGTTATACAGTTATATCACAAATATAAAGACAATGGTTTTCAATTACCTTTGTTTGTTGCTTTTCTATAATCCTGAGCACTATTTTGAGGCCTTTATTGGATTCCTTGACCCAGAAAACATAGGATTAGCATATTTAATTAAGTCTCTAGGTTGACTAGAAGCCGAGATCGCGCAAAATATGTATTTTATGGCGGCCATTTTCAAAATCCAAAATGGCGGCCATGCAGGTGTCTGTGCAAATGCCAACATTGATTTTCAGATTCTCCATGCTCTGAAGATTCCAAAAATGTATAGGTTTGCTAATCCCAAAATTTTGAAAGAAATTATATTTGTTAACATAGTGAACCTGACTATCTTCATCACTGTCCTGAGTGTCATTTTCGCAAAGGTGTCCATGCAAATGTAAACATTAATTTTTGGTTTCCTCATGCTCTGAATATTCCAAAAATGTATAGTTTTGCCAATCTACCAAAATTTTGAACGAAATTATATTTGTTAACATAGTGAACCTGACTAGATCAGAAGGACACAGAGCAATACTAGCTTATCTATACAACCTTACTTATACCCCAGGACAAGACGCACAAAACAGACGACAATCAGACTTACACGAATGGGGAATGAAGGCAGGAACGAATGGCTGGAAGGGGAGGAAGGTTCAGCTGGAGGTGGATGGCTGGACGGACGAGGAGGTGGGATCACAAGGCGGGAAGGATGTGGGTGGTTGGTGTGATCCCGGCTCGAGTTGAGCAGCCGCCGACTCTCCCCAATCGTCTCCGCACGGCGACGTGGCTTCGTGGCCGCAACTGCCGTCACCGCTGTCGACGCTCAAAGCTGCGGTAGTCGAAACTGTGGTTGGTTCAGCTTGGGTTGGTTCAAAGCTGCGGTGGACTCCGGTGGAATGCTCACTCATTTGCTGCTGCTCACTCAACTCTCCTCTTTGACACATCTCCTGGTGGGGGCTGATCCAATGGGTTTTATAAGCCTCCCTCTTGAGCCATACCCACTCTTCTCTCCCTTCCCATACCATTCCTGCCATACTATCCATTCGTGTACGTGAGTTTGTTTTGTTTGTCTTGTTTGTCTTGTCCTTGGGGTATAAGTTAAGCCTGTGTAAGTATAAGCTGCCCTGTGTCTCCTATCTTTCACTGTAAATTACCTTCGTTTCCTTCTTTTCTTTGGTTGTGTAAGTAGTAATTAATAAATACCTGTTCTTCCTACCTTTGTCTTCTTCATTCTCGGCTGATCTAATATGTCGTTTACAAATTGATATACGTGGCACGATTCGGTCAACGCTCAGGATCGGGTTAGTAATTGCTAACAGCTCGGATTCCGGATTGCTAAACCGCTCGGCAAATACCATCTTGTCCGGGGTTCGAGCGGTACTTGTCTCCCTGCTCTGCGGAGGGACTGATAAAGGTATTCGGGATAAAACCTGCACCAATAACCCTGATCCACCCCCCCCCCCCTGCAGAGGAGCGTTACAGGTACCAGGACCCACGTCGGTCAGTTATAGACAAGGGGCTAACCCCCCCTTGGTAAGGGGAAAAGGCCGACATTGAGATCCGTAACAATATATACAGACTTGGCATTTAATATGGAATATTTTTTTTGTGGGGGTGAACTTACTTTTCAAGATGACTTAGAACCAAAAGTTCATTGGAATTATGTTGAAATTATTCTACATTTTGTTAATGTGACCTTTAAAAGAAACAAAAACCACATTTGACATTTCGAAGCAAATAAATTGATCCTTGAAAGTGATGTAAACTGATATCGAACTCAATTCACAGACAGTACTGTGTTAAACTTCTGTACGTTTTCCAGAAGTATCTCTTTAATTTCCACATTAGCCAAAAACAATTTCAACAAAAACAAAAGCTAAATTATGACTGGGATTACGGACAGTAAAATTACAGTTCAGTACTTCGTGTAACCCCCACGAGCATTCAGGAGAGCAGGTACACGTCGAGGCATGCTGTTCACGAGATTTGCCAAGGTTTGGACAGGAATCGCTTGCGATGCAGTGACAATAGTCTGCTGCAATTCAGGCACAGAGGCAGGCTGCTGGTCCAAGTTGTCGATTTGACACGTTAATTCTGCCCACAAGTTCTCTTTCAGATTCATATCCAGGGACATGGCAGGCCACTCCATATGCTCTACACCACGGTCAGCAAGAAAGTGTTGGATCATGCGAGCACGATGAGGCCGTGCATTGTCATCTTGGAAGACAAAGTTTCCTCGAAAGGCTGCACGAGCAAATGGAAGCAATGTTTCTTCCAGAATGACCCTGTACTTGAACTGGTTCAGGTTTCCATTCAGAACAACCAGGTCAGTTTTGCCCCCTGCATGAAAAGCAGCCCAAACGGTCACCCCACCACCTCCAGCTTGGACTCTTGGCACTATACAATCTTCGTTGTGGGCTTCATGCACTTGTCTGCACACTCGGCCGCGGCCATCTTGACGATAGACCAGAAATCTAGACTCGTCACTGAAGGTCACGTGATTCCAGTGTCCTGGCTGCCATTGACGGTGCTCTCTGGCCCACTGCAATCGGCGCTGACTGTGTTGTCTGGTCAGGCATGGCTTTCTCAGGGGATGCCTGGCACGATAGCCTGCTTGAACCAGTCGTTGGTTGACTAGCCTTCTGGATACAGGCACATTTGTCAGTTGCTGCCACTCAGCCTGAAGCCGATTAGCTGACTTGGTACGGCCATTGCAGACTAACCGGTGCAGCTGGCAATCATCTCTCCTTGTGGTTCTGCGTGGACGTCCTGGCCTCGGTATTGGAGTAGGCACACCCCTCTGAGGGGTGTCGTTTCATTTCGTTTCAGGATCTTTGACACCTGACCTTGAGTGATGCCATACTGCCGAGCAATAGCACGCTGTTTCATGCCAGAATTTCGTAAAGCCACCACTCCATGACAAACAGCATTGTCAAGTTGACGGACCATCTCCAGGGGAAGCGGCAATAACTTTTGTAGACGTGCAGCAGTTGTTTTCCACCAATACAGAACGCAACAACCCTTATATACCCGATTGTGAAGCCAATCGTCAAATGTACCTGTCCTTACATTTTGTCACGCCACCTGTGATATAATCCTGTTATTGACTTCTTGCTGCGAAAGACAATCAGTGACATGGTTCTTTCAACAAAGACATCACCGAAGGGTAAAAGAAACTCACCAGATTGATATACTGAGTTCAGAAAGTAAACCCAAGTCAAGAAAAAAATATATGTTCCATATTAAATGCCAAGTCTGTGTATGTATACATATATATATATATATATACAGTTTAGACAAGTTTAGATAATATTGCCCTGTGTCCTTCTGCTTCTTCTTCTTCTTGTACATGCTTTCGTTTCCTCTTCTTTGGCTTGTAAATAATTAATAAACCCACTCTTTGTTCTTCTTATTTTCTGGGTTTCCTCTTATTCGATCGTTTGCGTCTTTTCTCAATTGAGTACCTGTGGCACGATTTCGGAACCGCTTTAATCGGGTTTAGTCTTATTGTTATCGGCTCAGATCGCGGATCGCTAACTGCTCGGCATTTACCATCCTATCCGCGGTTCGAGCGGGAGTTATTTCCCTGCTTTACGGTCGGGTTAGTAAGTAGGTATTTGGGACTTCATTGACCAATCACCCTAGCTAATTCCGACCGGAAGGAGCGTCATAGCTTCCAGGATTGGGGGACGGCCAGCTTAAAAGACAAGGGCATTAACCCCCCCTTGATAAGGGGAGAGCCGACCCCCGCATCCACAACAATATATATACTGTATATATATATATTAGGATGGTTCTTCAAAATTTGGCTAACCCCCGCTCTAGCAGGGAAAATGGCCTTTAAAATGCATGTTGTTGTTGTTGTGTTGTTGATGGTTCTTCAAAATGAAAGTTAGAAAAGTCATGCTCCTAACACTTAAATGTTTTTGTATGTATGAAAAAACCCTTGTGGTGAAATTTTAAGCCATTTGGACTTGGATAAATTTAGGGGTTGCACACGGAGTTTGTAATTTCACATGTTTGGCTCGCATAAATGTTTGGAGTTTATATTTATTCTGAAATTGAAAAAGTATTTGGTCTCCACAATTCTTTATTTCACAGTTAATATTACAGAACCTTGTTTTTTGATTCAGAACTTAATATATCCTTTTAAATCAGAAAAAAAGAAATGGCATTGACAAAATTATTGACACCCCCAGACTTAATAATTGGTAGCACAGCCTTTGGACAAAATAACTGCAGTCTTGCGCTTCCTATGGCCATGAATGAGCTTCATACACCTCTCTCCTGGCAGTTTGATCCACTCTGCTTGTGCAAACTGCTCCAGTTCTCCCAGATTTGAAGGGTGCCTTCTCCTGACTGCTGTTTTCAGATCTCCCCACAAGTGTTCACAATGGGATTTAGATCTGGACTCATTGCTGGCCACTTCAGAACAGTCCAGCGTTTTGTCTTAAACCATTCCTGGGTGCTTTTTGAAGTGTGTTTGGGGTCATTGTCCTGCTGCAAGACCCATCACCTTTGATTTCATGGTATCCCAAGACCCATCCCAATCCCAAGATCCATCACCATGGTAATCCCCTGATTTCATGATGCCATGCACACATTCAAGGCATCCGGTGCCAGAGGCAGCACAGCAACCCCAAAACATCACTGAACCTCCTCCATGTTTGACTGTAAGGAAGGTGTTCTTTTCTTTGAAGGCTTCATTTTGTTTTCTGTAAATATAGAAATGATGTGCTTTACCAAAAAGCTCTAATTTGGTCTCATCTGTCACAGGACATTCTCCCAGGAGGATTTTGGCTTGTTCAGGTTTGTTTTGGTAAACTCAAGTCGAGCTTTCTTAGCAGTAGGGTCCTCCTGCGTCTCTTACCATATAATCCCCTTTCATTGAGTTGCCGACGGATGGTGCGAGTTGAAACTGTCGTACCTTGTGTCTGAAGGTCAGCTTGAATCTGTTTGGCAGTTGATCAAGGTGCTTTCTCCACCATTTGAACAATCCTTTGCTGTAATCTTCGATCAGGTTTTCTCCTGCCACCATGTCCAGGGAGGTTGGCCACAGTGCCACGGGCCTTCAACTTCCTGATAGCATTGCGTACGGTGGACACAGGAACATCAAGGTCTCTGGCGAGAATTGTAGCCTTGAGATTGTCCAAGCTTGGCTACAATCTTGTGTCTGACCTCCTCAGACAATTCTCTGGTTTTCTTTCCTTTCTCCATGCTCATTGTGGTACACACAGTGACACAAAACGGCAGAACGACTCCTTTTCTCTATTGAAACTGGTTGAATGAGAGATTTTTATATCGCAGGCACCTGCAACTCACCACAGGTGAGTTTATTTCCAAAGTAAAGGAGAAACACCTGATTGAAATCTAATTATTTATATCAACTTATAAGGTGCCAATAATATTGTCCAGGCCATTTTAGGATTTCTGTGTGCAATAAGCTAAGATTTAGTAATTTTTTCAGCTTTTTTGTTTTGTTCCACTGCAACCCAAAGAAATACATATGCGGATACGAAAATATTTTTTTAATTTCAATAATTTTCTGGAAGAAATTGTGCATTATTTGGAAAAAGTGTAAGGGTGCTAATACTTTTGGCCACGACTGTATATATATATATATATATATATATATATATATATATATAGTGTTGCGGATATGAGGACTGTATTTTTTTGATTGTGTGCTTTATTATTATTATTATTGTTTATTCTGCGTCCCCTGCCTCCGGAGCTGTGTAAAGGTGAAAGGGCATCCCATAATTAGTCCACAAGCATACACGTCAGCCAATAATAGAATACCCCTGTTCGATAGTTATATCTTATTCTGTGTTTTAGGGTAAGGCTGTGTCTCCCATTAATTGAAGTACTCCATTGCACCAGTGAAAGAGAATAGATCCCCTTTCATTCCCATCCCCAAAATCTCCATTTCCTTTCACAACCCCTTTCGTCATTGCCAAGCCTCGATTGCCAATTACATCCCCTCCAAAACCACCATTGAACATGTGCTCGGGTCGGGGAAGAGGGGCGTGCCCGCCCGTCGTCATCAAGGGCGGAGCCAGAGGGTCGCGTGACCAACCAGGGCCGAGGTGAGCACACTGATGGGCGTGTCCTGAAGGCCGGCGGCTTGATCGCCGGAGGCACTATAAAGGCGCGCGCGCAAGAAGCGTGGGGTTGTCGGTGGTGAGGAGTGAGGGGACCAAGAGAGAGAAAGAGTGGTTGGACCAAGAAAGAGAAAGAGTGGTTGGACCAAGAGAGAAAGAGTGGTTGGACAGGGAGACGTGCAAGAGTGTTGTTGAGTTGAGGGTTTGGACCAGACGAGTCAGACGAGTCCTGGCAAAGCAAGCGGCGGCCACAGCAGCAACAACACCCAACAGCCGCTTGGGGCCTGGACAGCGGTTTTGAGCAGGGCCGCGAAGGAACGGCGGCTGCTAAACGCGCCGATCGTGCTGCAGGACCCCTTGGACCTTCCTCTCCCTCCAGCCATCCACCTCCTGCCTTTCCACCCTTCTTGTGTACGTGAGTTTGTTCTGTGTGTCTTGTCCCTGGGTATTTAATTAAGTCTGTATAAGCTAGTATTTGCACTGTGTCACCTGCGTCTTATGTGTTGTAAATAAACGTGACTGCTTTCTTTTTGCTTGTGTGTATAATAAATCCAATTACTCTTCTGTCCGTCTTCTCGTCTTATTCCTTTTCCTCTTTGCATTTCGTCATTTTAGTCTTTTCCAGATTGGGCAGCTGCGGTGCGATACGGCCAAAGTTCTGGGTGAATCGGGTGAGTCGGGGAACAACTGTTCGGTCGCGGAGCCTTCGCTCGGCAATATAACATCTTGTCCGCGATCAGTAACAATTGGTGTCAGGAAGTGAGATCGGACCCGAAGCGCACTTAACGCGCTCAAAATTACAAAGTACCGAAATTGCTTTTGTTTTACAAAACCCGAATTTTGAAATCGCGCCATGGCTGGTCAAGGCGATCGGATGCCGGTGGGTGAGCTAGAGATAGACGGGGTGGAATCGACCCAGGACCTCGGGGAAATGTATGTGGAGAAAATGGTGGAGGAGAGTAAAGAAGGTGTGGTTGAGGGGGTATCAGACGCACAAAATGGCGCTCTTGCGCACGAGGTTGGGGCAGCTGCGGCCGCACCCTTTGTAGGCCTACTACCAACGGTGGCCCAAATGCAAGCCTTCATGGCCCAATTCATGGTGGAAATGCAGAAAGAAAACGACATTATGGAACGAATGGAAAACAGAATGAGGGCTGATAGTGAGCGAATAACGAAAGAATTGGGAAACCAAATGGAAGCAATAACGAACGAATTGGGAAACCAAATTGAAGCAACAACGAACGGAATGAGGGCCGATCGGGAGGAAAGGGAGCAGAGGGACAGAGACCGCAAGTTGGGCGAAAGGGTCCCACGGGTGCACGACGAGGTAACGCGGGTCGAGAAGCGCTGGTTGAGCGAAGTGGAGGAAAGCGCGGGTACAATGACGGGGGTAGAAATCGCGACCCGGGGTTTGGAAAAGCCGGCGACCGATGAGGTAGAGGGAATTTTATTAAAGCCAACGGTCGTCGAGGTGAACAAAGAAATTATGGGTATAGTTGAAATTGGAGAGACCGGGGACTTAAAGTTAAAAGAGCAACAATCGGAGGAAGGAATGGAAATTGCTCAAAGTCTAAATGCACATCCTGATGCCGTACTTGCTAATCCGTATAAAGATTTGCAGGTTTTGGTGCAGGGAGGAAGAAGAACCCCGAAGGTGAGACGTGCTGTGTATTGTGCGGGGAGATTTTGTAAGAGAATGTTTGGCGACAAAAGAATTTTCACGCGCTTGGGATCGAGGAAGCATCCGGGCGTTGGTGAGGGGTCCCGTGTGAGTGGAAATGGCACGCGTGTGAGGAAAAAGTGTGCGTCGGCGAGTGGGTGTGTTATAAAGTGTGCGAGTGAAACCGAGTGCGAGCGAGAATGCACGTCGGGGTGTACGGAGTGTGACACGGAGAGTGAGTTGGTGATGGCGCAGGTGCGAGAGGGCACATCGGAGCGCGAGTGTGAAACCGAGTGCGAGCGAGAATGCACGTCGGGGTGTACGGAGTGTGACACGGAGAGTGAGGTGGTGGTGGAACGTGTGCGAGGAAGCACACCTGAGTTGGTGGTAGCGCGAGTGTGGGAGAGCCCATCTGAGTGCGTTAGTGGGTGGATGCAAGAGTGCACGCCCATGGTGAGTGTTACGGAGGACGTAACGGAGGAGAGGTGTGGACCGAAGTGTGCGCAAGAGTGTGCGCGAGAGGTGTGGTGTGTAACAGAGAGAGCGTTGGTGCAATGTACGGACGGCGTTGGAACGCCGGGTTTTGTGAGGGTGAAAGGGGTAGCGTATGCGTGTGAGCATGCAAGTGAAGCATCGACGGTAACCGGGTTAGCGGTTAGGGCGACGGATAGCCGATGCGAGCACTCGGGGCGCGGGGTGCTTTGTTGGGTGCGAGGCCCGGCGCGGGTCGATGCTGCGTCGCTTCTCTTCGAAGCGTCGTTGCCGATTCGGGCTTGGCCCCGCCCCGCACGGTCGAGTCCGGGCTTTGTCGGGCGAGGCGACCGGTCCGGTTCAAGGGCGAGTGGGAGGAAGCGGAACGGTGCCCCCTCGTGGGGACGGGGTTCCGACCGGGGGAGATTGAGCCATCGGGCCCGGGACCGCAAGGTGCCGCGCCGAGATGGTGCGTGGAACCTCGGTCCAACCAAACCACCTCCCTTGAACCGAAAGCCGGACGGATTCAACCTGCAGGTGACCAAACCACCCAAATTCATTGCTTGGCTTTGCGAAGCCGAGTTTAATGATGTCACGACACACCGAGGCTAGGATATAGTGGACTGTGATGATGGTGATCGTGATAGTGATAGTGTTTTGATCCGAAATTTAGAAAAGTGAATAGAATTGGCGGTAAATAGAAAATTTTTGATTGGTTGAAATTTGGTGTGCAAAATTGATAGTGGGACCTCCCCGATGTGGTGGGATGGCAACTCTGTCATCCCTCACAAAAGAGGGGGCAAAGGAGCACTAGGGTTATGGGGTTGATGGCAGTGAAAACTAGCCCGGGTGGGTTAGGATATCGTGTGTAGGGATCTAGCGAAGATGACATTAGGTAACGTTAAGGTTTAGATAGTGACTGATACCTGTAGTGGGGACGCAGGTAGATTAGAGTGGATGATAATGACGTGGGAGCGCAATAGCTTAAAGGGGCGACTGGGAAGCGCAAGTTTCAGAGGGGAGTAGTTAGCTGAGATGATGCCGTGTGTTTGAGGATTGAACAGGTGTGATTGCACAGGTGTGCAACTGAACAGGTGGATGGAGCAGTGTATGAGTGAGTGAAGGTGATTGTGTATTGTGCTGACCAAATGGTCTAGGAAGAGGAGGAGGGTGCAGGTGGCACCAGGTATGATTGCACAGGTGTGCAACGACAGGTGAATGGAGGACAGGTGTATGGAATAAATGGTATGGAGTATTGGAATGGAGGGTCGTGGAGTGAGTATGGTGGAAATTGTGGTGTGGAGTGGATGGTGCGAAGGTGTGAATGGGGGAAGAGTGGACCGCCATCACGGATACCCGGGGCGGGTAGTGTAAGTGTTAGGTAGAGGGTATAGGTAAATTGTGGTTGGATATTGGCATCTGTGGTGCGGGTGAAAGAATGGTCTTTGGATGGGTGCATTAGTGTTGTGGAAATGGCTGGGCGTGTAGCCTGTTAGTGTGTGTAGTTGGTTGGGCGCTCCACCACTGTGAGGATGTCGGCCAGGTGAGGCCGCAGGTGGGCTCTGGGAGCCGGTAGTAGTTGTGTGGATGGGGCCCGAGGATCCGGAGGACGGACCCGGGTAGCCCAGTGCCAGAGGGCACCGAGTGGGGTGACAGAGCCAGGAGGGGCTTTCCCCAGTTAGTTAGGTTAGGGTGAGGAGCTAGGTAAGCTCGGGTGGCAACTGCAGTGGTGGAGGTGTGCAGGTGGGTAGACCTGCTGGGAGAGCTACACGTCACAGCCCAGAAATTGTGCAAGGGCACCGGGAGATGAATCGGGGGAGTGAGACCCCAAATTGAGAAGCACCACAGTTTGGTCAATGGGAATTGGTTTTTAGAACCCATAGTGTAAGTTGGCCAATGGATTGGTGGGGAAAGACCCCGGGTAGTGTAAAGTGTGTTAATGTCATTTAGAAAGTAGTTAGGATGAAGTCTCCTCGCACCATCTGCATCCACTCACCTGAGGTGACAGGTACTCCACACCATGCCATGTTTTGATTATTTTTTATGATGCAAATGTTTGGATTGTGAGACGCATCATGACGTGGGTGCGACATTGTGCTTTGATGTTCCATCTCTTCCTCCTTATGAGGATTGATGATGAATTTGGTGATGGCAAATTTTGAAGTAGAGGGATTGTGGAGACGAATTTGGTATAGGAGAAATATGGGGAAGACGTGACAGTAGTGACGAATTTGTAAATGGGTAGATTTTGTAAATATGGGGTAAGGGCAATGGTAGTGTAGGTGACAGGGGGGTGACGTACGGTAGGGACGAGCTTTCTCACTTCGCCCTCCGTACGCATTTCGCCTTGCATTGCCTTATTGATGTGTACCCTTGTGACCTTACCCCTCACTCAATTGTCTCTTTTGTCTCCCACATGACCTGTGCGCCATTGGGTGCCGAGGGGAGCGTGCGTGAGTCCTCCATTGTGCGCCCGGAATTCCCAGAACCAGCTGTCTGCATCGATGCACCACATTATGGACCACATGTCTGTGGCCGAGCACCACTTATGGACCCCATGGGTTGGGACATGGCCCCTCTGCTGGAACCGCCATGAGGGCCCGAATCTTGCTGGCGACCTTGGCCACAGGGCACCGATGCCCCACAGGTGAACCACACGTAGTCGGTCCTGTGGGCCATAAATAAAATAAATAAAAATGGACACATTGGGTGCAAGTTTTAATACAAATAGGCCGCCAGTAAGCAAAGCAAAGGAATGACAACATCTGGAAGAACAAATAATAATAACCAGCAGAGGGAGCCGAAGAGCAAGAGATCACCTGCAGGGTTAGGGGTTGTTGATTTATTTTTTTATTCTTGAACAATGGTGACTGCACCGATTGGTGCTTGGGTGTGTATTGGTGCGTTTTTGGGTGCTTTCAATGGTGCATTGATGCAGAGCAGACTGTCTCCCCCCCCCCCCAGAAAGACAATCACAGGTCCTGGTTAGTTTTGTAAATAAAAATAGCGTCATTGTAAATAATGCTCCCCACCCGTCAGTGTATAGTTTGAAGACAATTCCGCAATTCGGTTAACTGTGGGCGTAAGTCTGTTAGGCAGGGTGCAATGGAGTAGCGGGACACATTTATTTATGTTTTAAAACTGTCGCACTCAGGGTCAGGTTAAAAGTAGAGGGAACTACACCTACGTGTCACACTAAATAA
>NC_136263.1:161787976-161875476 GCF_964187855.1 Myxine glutinosa
AGGGGGTACATGGAAGCGCGGTGTGGTGAGTGTTACGGAGGAAGTAACGAAAGAGTGTACACCTGTGGTGAGTGTTACGGAGGAAGTAACGAGAGAGTGTACACTTGTGGTGAGTGTTACAGAGGATGTAACGAGGAAGTGTACGCCTGTGGTGAGTGTTACAGAGGATGTAACGGGAGGGTGTGCGCGAGAAAGGTGTGTAACGGACGGGTGCATGAGGAAAGAGTGTGCCGTCGAAAGTAAGGGTGAGTGCGCTGTCAAGAATGGAGGTGAGAGTATTGAGAGTGACAAGGAGAGTGAGTTGGTTGTGACAGGGGAGCGAGGATGTACACCTGGGATGGAAGGATGCACACCTGGAATGGTAGAGCGTGAGTGGGAATGCACGCTGGAGTTGGTGGTGAGGCACGTGGTTGGGTGTGCGAATGAGGGCACACCTGTGATTGTCACAGAGGAGGTGACCAAGGAGGGGCGCGAAGCGGTGTATTGGTGAGGTGTGCGAGCAACGAATGTGTGCCAAAGTGTTCGGTGGTCAGGTGTGTGACCAAGGCTGTGAGTGGAATGGGTGTACCGAGGTGTGTCAGGAAAGGTACGAGGAGAATGGGAACAGCTGCATGTATGAGCAAGAAAGGGGTAGCGTATGCTTGTAGGAATCCAGGTGAAGCGTCGACGATAACTGGGTTAAAGGTTAGAACGACTTATAGCCGACTCGGGCCCTCGGTGCGCGTCGGGCAGCTTCGCGTGCCGCGAGGACCAGCGGGGATCCGAACCACGGCGGTTTCGAAAGAACCGCCGTGCGCGATCCACGCTGGGCCTCGCTTTGAACGGCCGCGGCCGGGCTCCACTAGGCGGAGCGGGCGGCTGGATAGGAAGGGTCGCTATGGCGACCACGTTTTGTTGAGACGTGCCGGCAGGTCGAGATCGGGACATTGGATGGCTCCACGCCGAGGTGATGCGTGGGATCTCGGCCCGGGTAAGCCCCCGCCCCGGCCCCGAATGCGGGACGCATCCAGCCGCCAGCACAAAAGAATCCGCGTTCAGTGCTCGGCTGTACGAAGCCGGGCTGTAGATGTGAATTGGCGCACCGAGAGGATGTAATAAGTAGACGGGTGATGGTGATAGTGATAGTGATTTAAAACGAAATTTAGAAAAGTGAATAGAATTGGCAGTAAATGGAAAATTTTTGAATTGTTGGATTTGGACGAGCGAAATTGGTAGTGAGAGACCCCCGATGTGGTGGGATGGCAAATCCACCATCCCTCACAGGTGGGGGCAAATGCGCAATAGTTTATGGGGTGGCTATGACAACCGAGCCAGGGAGGGCTTGGATAATGATAGGGATCTAGCGAAGATGACATTAGGTAACGTTAAGTTTAGTTAGTGACTGATACCTGTAGTGGGGACGCAGGTAGATTAGTGTGGATTATAATGACGTGGGAGCGCAATAGTTTAAAGGGACGACTGGGAAGCGCAAGTTTCAGAGGGGAGTAGTTAGCTGAGATGATGCCGTGTGTGTGAGGATTGAACGGGTGAGAATGGAACAGGTGTGATTGCACAGGTGTGCAACTGAACAGGTGTGTGGAGCAGTGTATGAGGGAGTAGTGGTGATTGCGTGTTGTGTTGACCAAATGGTCCAGGAAGAAAGGAGGGTGCAGGTGGCACCAGGTATGATTGCACAGGTGTGCAACGACAGGTGAATGAAAGACAGGTGTATGGAATAAATGGTATGGAGTATTGGAATGGATGGTCGTGGAGTGAGTATGGTGGAAATTGTGGAGTGGAGTGGATGGTGCGAAGGTGTGAATGGGGGAAGAGTGGACCCCCATCACGGATACCCGGGGCGGGTAGTGTAAGTGTTAGGTAGAGGGTATAGGTAAATTGTGGTTGGATATTGGCATCTGTGGTGCGAGTGGAAGAATGGTCTTTGGATGGGTGCATTAGTGTTGTGGAAATGGCTGGGCGTGTAGCCTGTTAGTGTGTGTAGTTGGTTTGGGCACTCCACCACTGTGAGGATGTCGGCCAGGTGAGGCCGCAGGTGGGCTCTGGGAGCCGGTAGTAGTTGTTGTGGATGGGGCCCGAGGATCCGGAGGACGGACCCGGGTAGCCCAGTGCCAGAGGGCACCAGTGGGGTGACAGATCCAAGAGGGGTCTTCCCCAGTTAGTTAGGTTAGGGTGAGGAGCAGGTAAGCTCGGGTGGCAACTACAGTGGTGGAGGTGTGCAGGTGGGTAGACCTGCTGGGAGAGCTACACGTCGCAGCCCAGAAATTGTGCGAGGGCACAGGGAGATGAATCGGGGGAGTGAGACCCCAAATTGAGAAGCACCACAGTTTGGTCAATGGGAATTGGTTTTTAAAACCACATAGAGTAAGATTGCCAATGGATTGGCAGGGAAAGACCCCGGGTAGTGTAAAGTGTGTTAAAATCATTTAGAGGATAGTTAGGATGAAGGATCTCCTCACACCATCTGCATCCACTCACCTGAGGTGACAGGTACTCCACACCATGCCATGTTTGATTATTTTTTACTGTGCAAATGTTTGGGTTGTGAGACGCATCATGACGTGGGTGTGACATTGTGCGTAATTCCATCTCTCCCTCCTTTTGAGGATTGATGATGAATTGATGATGGCAAATTTTGAAGTAGAGGGATTGTGGTGACGAATTTGGTATAAGGGAAATATGGGGAAGACGTGACAGTAGTGACGAATTTGTAAATGGGTAGATTTTGTAAATATGGGGTAAGAGCAAGGGTAGTGTAGGTGACAGGGGGGTGACGTACGGTAGGGACGAGCTTTCTCACTTCGCCCTCCGTACGCATTTCACCTTGCATTGCCTTGTTTGACGTGTACCCTTGTGACCTTACCCCTCGCTCAATTGTCTTTCTTTTGTCTCCCACATGACCTGTGCGCCATTGGGTGCCGAGGGGAGCGTGCGTGAGGTGGCCATTGTGCGCCCGAGATTCCCAGAACCAGCACGCATTGCGTTGATGTACCACTTTATGGACCGCTGTTCGGCGGCCAAGTACCACTTGATGGACCCCAGGTTCTGGGGCAGAGCACCTCTGTTGGAGACCGGCCATAGTGGCCAGGGAATCTTGCTTGCGGACCTCGGTAAGGTGGCACCTATGCCAAACAGGTGGACCACCCTTAGTTGGCCCCTGAGGCCCTAAATAATAATAAAAAACGAACACAAGTTGTGCTTTTTATTATGTCCAAATAGGCCGCATGAAGCCAGAAGACGTCAGGAAGAACATCGGCCCAGCAGACAAGGAGAAGACCACCACCAGTTGTTTTGTTGTGTTTATTATGAACCATGGTGACTGCGCACCGAGTGGTGCTTTGTGGTGCTTGTGGTGCTTTTGGGTGCTTTTGGGTGCTTTGGTGGTATTGGTACTGGTGCATCGATGCAATGCGTGCTGTCTCCTCCCTCCCAACAGGAATTTCTTTCTCTTGTTCCCTAAAAAGAAAAGAAAAAAACACACAGGTCCTGGGTTGCGTTGTAAATAAGAAATCACGTCATTGTAAATAATGCTCCCCACCGTAAATGTATAGTTTCAGAATAATTCCGTAATTCGGTTAGCTGTGGGCTTGAGTCTGTTAGACAGGATGCAATGCAATAGGGGGACATACTTATTTGTGTTTTAAAATTGTCACACTCAGGGTCAGGTTAATTGTAGAGGGAATTACACCTACATGTCACACTCAGTTAAGTCTAGTAGGCCCGAGGACGTGCCTGAAGAAAGGAGGGTGCAGTGTAACGATTTTGAGAAGTGTAACGGGTTTTGAGGAGTGTAACAATTTTGGAGGAAGGGTAACGGATGTGAAGAGTATGGTTTTGGTATGGTAACATCCTGGTAATGTAAATAATGGTCGCAGCCGTCCTCCTAATTAATTTCATAGAACATACACGCAGGTCACGATATATCTTTTAAATAGTGTATTTCCTTATTCCATGTAGGCTAAGTATGTGTTTTCCACTAGATTGACTTTGCATTGTATCAAACAAAATAAGCGTAGGCCCTTCCAATTTCCCCAAAACCTCCCTTCCATTTGCCTTCCGCATTTTGGTCGGTTTTTCTCTTCAACCACCATTGGCCATGAAACAGGGTCGGAGAAGAAAGGCGTGTCTCCACCTCGTCAGAAGAGGGCAGGAGTGAACCGGCCCTAACAGCCAATCAACACCGCGGTGAGTGACCCGGTAGGCGTGCCCTCGGAGCCGGCGGCTTAATTCCGCCGGAGGTGATAAAAGCGAATGTAAGGAACTGCTTTACAGAGAGGCCTTGAGAGATACGCTGGGGGATGACCTGGAAGAGGAGCGCAATCCACCGCAAGCCCTACCTACCTACCTGCCTGCAATATCCCCTGTCGTTGGAGAGACGCGCTGAACGGAGGGAGACGGCTCCACCCCAGGAAGAGGAGCAGGTGTGCCGAGCCAGCGCGTGACGGCCGCGGATACGCGACGGAGGTTTTCCCGCCAAAACCGCGAGGGGTTGAAAGCTGCTGCCTCCGACCTTGCCTTCCTCTCAAGCAATCAACCTCGAGCCATTACCTGCCTGCAATATCCACCGTGTGAGTGTGAACGTCCTGTCCTACTCGTTTGTCTTGGGGATTAAGTAAATGAAATAGAATAAGTTAACAATGCACTGTGTGACTGCTCTTTTCCATCTATTGCTGTAAATAATATTGGTCGCTCTAAAATATTGCTTGTGTGTGTATAATAAATCTGTTCTTCCTCCAAACTCTGTCTTTCTTCTCTCTTCTTCTCTTTCGGTCGCTTTAGAGGTTTCCCAATTGAATATCTGTAGCGCGATTAGTCAACGTTCGGGTGGAATCGGGTTCTAATCGGGGAGTAACTGTTCGGACGCGGTTAAATACACCACCGCTCGGTAAAATAACATCCAAAAACCGTGTCCGTAACAATATATATATATATATATATATATGTATATATATATATATGTATATATATATATATATATATATATATGTATATATATATATATATGTATATATATATATATATTGTTACGGACCGCGGATAGGATGTTGGTTTGCCGAGCAGATGGCACCGCGGCCCTAACAGTTACCCCGACTAACCCGATTCCTGAACGCTGGCCGAATCGCGCCAGAGATATTCAATGGGGAAAAGACTAAAGCGAAGGATGTGAAGAAGAAGAAAGACAACGGGTAAGGAATACAAATATAATTTATTTACTATTTACAAGACCAAAATAACCAAGGAGAAGGAAGGATAATAAAATAATTTACAGAAGAGGCAAGGCGACACAGCGAAACTTAGCTTAACTATACAGGCTTAATTAATACCCAGGGACAGAACAAACAAAGACAGACTCACGCGGGGAATGATGATAGGAATGGCAGGAGGTGGATGGCTGGAGGGAGAGGAAGGTCCACTGGAACTGGGTCATGGTCGGGCCGGGAGCGGCAGCTCCGTTCCTCTGCGGCCACGGTCGGCACCGCCGTCAACGCCCAAGCTGCGGTCGTGCGAGCTGCCGCGGGACGAGCTCCGCCGGTCGAGTTAAAGCTGCCTGGTGGAGCCAACGCTGCTTGGTGGAGTTTAAAGCTGCTGGTACTGCTCGTTGTACTCATCTTGCTTACTCTCAGGACTCTCTCTCAATGCTTGCTCTCAGAACTTCTTCTCTCAATGCTTGCTCTCAGAACTCCTTCTCTCAATGCTTGCTCTCAGAACTCCTTCTCCCTCCTCTCTGCTCTGCGCTGCTTGTGTACTGCCAACTCTCTGACGCACCTCTCTTTGCACGTCTCTCTTCAAAGGCTTCCGCGCGCGCTCTTTATAGCGCCTCAGGTGATCAAGCCGCTGGTGTCCTGGACACGCCCATCGGTGAGCTCACCTCGGCCCTGGTTGGTCACGCGACCTACAGACCCCGCCCTTAGAGGAGGCGTTGGCAAGGCCACGCCTTGTTCCCGGTGCTGGGCCGACTCCTCCCACCTTCGGCTCCGAGATCACCTCGTGGCTAATGGAGTCTTGGGGTGAAATCAACAACCCACAGCTGTAGCAAACCTGACAAACTGCCCAGTGCAGTTGGCAATTGAGGCTTGGAGGGGATGTAGTTGGCAATTGACTATAAGGGAATGTGAACGGAATCTACTCTTATTTCACCTGGTGCAATGGAGTGTCATCTTAATGGAAGACAAGGCCTTACCTTAATACACATAATAAGGAAATAAACTACTGAACAGGGATATTATGGTGTCCTTTATGTATGCTTTATGGAACTAACTACGGGAACGCCCTTTGACCTTTATACAACACTGGAGTAAGGAGGGCGATATTTTAACAACAATATACACAATAACAACAAAAAAAACAAACCATTCTCATATCAACAACACTGCACCCTCCTCCTCTTAGGCACGTCCCGGGCCTATAACTTTAACTTTTAGTGTGGCACGTAGGTGTAGTTCCCTCTACATTTAACCTGACCCTGAGTGCGACAGTTTTAAAACATAAATAAATATGTCCCGCTGCTCCATTGCACCCTGCCTAACAGATTCACGCCCACAGCTAACCGAATTGCGGAATGGTCTTCAAACTATACATTGACGGTGGGGAGCATTATTTACAATGACGTTACTTTATTTACAAAACTAACCCAGGACCTGTGATTGTTCTTTCTGGGGGGGAGAGACAGTCTGCTCTGCATCGACGCACCATGAAAGCACCCAAAACGCACCAACACACCCTCAAGCACCAATCGGTGCTCAGTCATCACTGTTCATCAAAATAAAAACAACAACCCCTAACCCTGCTGGTGGTCTCTTGCTCTTCGGCTCCCTCTGCTGGCTATTTGCTTTCTTCCAGATGTCATTTTCTTTGCTGGCGGCCTATATGGAATAAAACTTGCACAAAACGTGTCCATTTTTATTTTATTTATGGCCCACAGGGCCGACTAGTGTGGTTCACCTGTGGGGCATCGGTGCCCTGTGGCCAAGGTCCGCCAGCAAGATCTCGGGCCTTCATGGCCGGTGCCAGCAAAGGGGCCATGCCCCAACCCACCGGGTCCATAAGTGGTGCTCAGCCACAGACATGTGGTCCATAATTTGGTGCATCGATGCAGACAGCTGTGGTTGCGAGAAGTTCGGGCGCACAATGGCCGACTCACGCACGCTCCTCTCGGCGCCCAGTGGCGCACAGGTCCTCATGTGGGAGACAAAAGGGGGAAAAGACAGATGAGCGAGGGGTAAGGTCACAAGGGTACACATCAATCAAGGCAATGCAAGGCGAAGTGCGTACGGAGAGCGAAGTGAGAAAGCTCGTCCCTACCGTACGTCACCCCCCCCTGTCACCTACTCTACCCTTGCCCTTACCCCATATTTACAACAATCTACACATTTACAAATCCGTCGCTAATGTCACGTCTTCCCCATATTTCCCCCACACCAAATTCGTCTTCACAATCCCACTATCCAAAATTTGCCATCACCCAATTCATCATCAATCCTCATAAGGAGGGAGAGATGGAACATCAGCACAATGTCACACCCACGTCATGATGCGTCTCACATTCCAAACATTTGCATCATAAAAATAATAAAAACAACCTGGCATGGTGTGGAGGTACGTCATCCCAGGTGAGTGGATGTAGATGGTGCGAGGAGATTCCTAATCCTAACTATCCTCTAAATGACATTAACACACTTTACACTACCCGGGGTCTTTCCCTGCCAATCCATTGGCCAACTTACACTATTGGTTCTAAAAACCAATTCCCATTGACCAAACTGTGGTGCTTCTCAATTTGGGGTCTCACTCCCCCGATGCAACTCCCTGTGCCCTTGCACAATTTCAGGACAGGGGCGTGTAGCTCTCCCAGCAGGCCTACCCACCTGCACACCTCCACCACTGCAGTTGCCACCCGAGCTTACCTAGCTCCTCACCCTAACCTATCTAACTGGGGAAGGCCCCTCCTGGCTCTGTCACCCCTCGGTGCGCTCTGGCACTGGGCTACCCGGGTCCGTCCTCCGGATCCTCGGGCCCCATCCCCAACAACTCTACCGGTTCCCAGAGCCCACCTGCGGCCTCACCTGGCCGACATCCTCACAGTGGTGGAGTGCCCAAACCAACTACACACACTAACAGGCTACACGCCCAGCCATTTCCACAACACTAATGCACCCATCCAAATACCATTCTTTCACCTCACACCACAGATGCCAATATCCAACCACAATTTACCTGTACCCTCTACCTAACACTTACACTACCCTCCCCGGGTATTCGTGATGGGGGTCCACTCTTCCCCCATTCACACCTCCGCACCATCCACTCCACTCCACAGTTTCCACCACTCACTCCACGACCATCCATTCCAATACTCCACACTCCATGTATTCCACACAACCATTCTCCATACACCTGCAGTTGCACACCTGTGCAATCACACCTGGCGCCACCTGCACCCTCCTTCCTTCCTGGACCATTCGGTCAACACAACTCACATCACTATTGCTCTCATACACTGCTCCATACACCTGTCCAGTTGCACACCTGTGCAATCACACCTTTTAACCACCCACACGGCATCATCTAATCTACCTGTTGCCCTGCTAACTTAGTGCTCCCCGTCTTCCCTTTAAACTAAGCACATACCACGTCATTATCATCCAAACTAATCTACCTGCGTCCCCACTACAGGTATCATTGTCACGAACTAACCTTACCGTTACCTAAGGTCATCTCTTTAGATCCCTACACACTATATCCTAACCCTCCCTGGCTAGTTTTCACTGCCAAACCCCATAAAACTAGTGCTCCTTTGCCCCCGTTGTGAGAGATGGCAGAGTTGCCATCCCCCCCACATCGGGCATCTTCCACTATAAATTTTGCTCACCAAATTCCAGCCAATCAAAAATTTGCCAATCACTACCCATCATCTGCCAATCATCACTCTGCCAATCCTTTGCCAATCATCAAATTTTGCTTTTTCTAATTTCGGGGCCAAAACACTATCCTCATCATCACAGTCTACTCACTAGTGCCTCTCGGTGCGCCAATTCATTTCCAAAGCCCGGCTTCGTAAAGCCGAGCAATGAATGCGGGTTGCTTGGTGCCAGCGGCTGGATACGTCTGGCATTCGGTGCAGGGAAGGACGCTTACCCGGGCCGAGATCCCACGCACCATCTCGGCACAGAGCCGTCCAATGGCCCGATCTCGACCTGCCGGAATGCCTCAACAAAAAGGGGTCGCCATGACGACCCTTCCTATTGGGCTGCCCGCTCCGCCTAGTGGAGCACGGACGCGGCCGTTCAAAGCGCGGCCCGGCGTGGATCTCGCACGGCGGTTCTTTCGAAACCGCCGTGGATCCCCGCGGCACGCAAAGCTGCCCGGCACACACCGAGGGCCCGCTTCGGCTAAACGTCGTTCTAACCGCTAACCTGGTTACCGTCGATGCTTCACCTGCATGCTTACACCACGCAGCCCGTTCCTTGCTCATACATCCAGCTGTCTCCATGCTCTTTGTCATTGCACCTTCCCTGACACACCCAGGTACACTCAATCCGCTTACAGACTTGGTCACACACCTGACCACCGCACACCTTTGCACACACTCGTCGTTCGCACACCTCACCAACACACCTCTTCGCGCCCCCTCCTCGGTCACCTCCTCTGTGACAACCACAGGTGTGTTCTCACTTGCACAGCCAACCATGTGCCTCACTACCAACTCAAGTGTGCATTCCCACACACGCTCTACCATTCCAGGTGTGCATCCTTCCATTCCAGGTGTACATCCTCTCTCACCTGCCACAACCAACTCACGCTCCGTGTCACTCTTACTACTTTCACCACCACTCTTGACAGCGCACTCTTTCCTCATGCACTCCTCTGTTACGCACCTTTCTCACGCATCCTCTTGCGCACACTCTGCCGTTACACCCTCCGTAACACTCACCACAGGCGTGCACTCTCTCGTTACATCCTCTGTAACACTCCCCACTCCGCGCTTCCATGTGCCTCCTCGCACACGCGCTATGACCAACTCACTCTCGACAGCACACTCACTCCTCGGTGCACACTTTTTCCTCACGCACCCCAGAGTCGGACATTCTCGCACACCTCCTCTCTCGTACTCCGTACCTGTCGCACACTTCACCAATGGCCTCTCACGAACACACGGATCCAAATCAACCCCCAAGCCGACTGAAGCTCCCCTCACATCATATACATTTCCGAATATATCGCCACTCACCTTGGCACCTCGTCTCCGCACCTCCTTCGCCACCTGCAAACTCTTTATTTGGTAAGCGAGCACACCATCATGATTTGAGCACCGACCTTGTACATATTCCATCACCTCCTCCTTTATCTCCCTCTTAGTTTCCCTCCGTCTCTTCTTAATTTCACTCACCCCCTCTTCCACCTTCTCTAACTTTTGCTTCACCTCTTTTATTTCCCGGTGCGTCTCCTCAATTTCGTCCTCTAAGGCTACCTTGACCGTTTCTATGTGCGTCCTCATCTCCCGGTCCTTTGTCTCCATTACTTCTGTCACCTCGTCCAACCTCGTTGTCAGTCCCTCACGTACCCTCTGACATTACCTCTTCGTCGCTGTCAAGTCGTCTTTTAGTTATTTTCGTGTCGCCTTTAACCCTCCTAGTACCGCAGTATTCTTTTGTACCTGCTCCACTAACTCCGTCTGTCCCACCGTCAGCTGTTCCACCTCCTGCGTCAGGTCCTCTATGGCCCCCTGTAACCTAGCCATATTAATCCTCACCTCTTTCTCCATACGCTTCTCACCTCGCTTTACCTCCTCGCGTACCCCGAGACCTCCTCGCTTACACCTCGTCGTATCTCCTCCTTCATCCCCTCCATCTCTTTTGTAGATGCCACCCTCATCTGTCCCAATTCATCCCTCTGAGCATCCAATTTACCTTCTAAACCGATTTTCACCTCCTCTATCTGGTTCCCCATTCGTTTGATTTCCCGGGCGGATTGCTCCCCTATCTCCCGCAATTTGTCTTCCATCCTATCTTCTAACCCCATTAACCCCTTCTTTACCTCTTTTATCCCGTTGTCTAACCCCTCAAATTTATTGTCTAAACGTTCACTGGTACCCCTTGCTTCGTCCCTCATTGCCCCCATCATTCTGTTTTCCATTTTTTCACTATCAGCCCTCGCTTCGTTCCTTATTCGCTGACCCATTTTGTCCATAAGGGCCCCCATTTGTAGCAAAAAAAGGTTCGAATCCACCGGTGCTGCTACGGTCACGGGCGCCGCTAAATTTGGTGCCGCTACACCCACGTGCGTGAGGACGCCATTTTGCGCGCCTGACACCTCCTCAACCACCTCCTCATTGCTCTCCTCCGTTTCCTCCCTGTGGTCCTGGATTACCCCTAACCCCTCTTCTAGTTCCCCCACCGGCATCCGATTGCCTTGACTAGCCATGGTGCGATTTCAAAATTCAGGTTTTTCTTAAAACAAAACAAATTTCAGCAGCTCGTAATTTTGAGCGCGTTAAGCGCGCTTCGGGTCCGATCCTGCTCCCGACACCAATTGTTACGGACCACGGATAAGATGTTGGTTTGCCGAGCGGATGGCACCGCGGCCCTAACAGTTACCCCGACTAACCCGATTCCTGAACGTTGGCCGAATCGCGCCACAGATATTCAATGGGGAAAAGACTAAAGCGAAGGATGTGAAGAAGAAGAAAGACAATGGGTAAGGAATACAAATATAATTTATTTACTATTTACAAGACCAAAATAACCAAGGAGAAGGAAGGATAATAAAATAATTTACAGAAGAGGCAAGGCGACACAGCGAAACTTAGCTTAACTATACAGGCTTAATTAATACCCAGGGACAGAACAAACAAAGACAGACTCACGCGGGGAATGATGATAGGAATGGCAGGAGGTGGATGGCTGGAGGGAGAGGAAGGTCCACTGGAACTGGGTCACGGTCGGGCCGGGAGCGGCAGCTCCGATCCTCCGCGGCCACGGTCGGCACCGCCGTCAACGCCCAAGCTGCGGTTGTGCGAGCTGCCGCGGGACGAGCTCCGCCGGTCGAGTTAAAGCTGCCTGGTGGAGCCAACGCTGCTTGGTGGAGTTTAAAGCTGCTGGTACTGCTCGTGGTACTCCTCTTGCTTGCTCTCAGGACTCTCTCTCAATGCTTGCTCTCAGAACTCCTTCTCTCAATGCTTGCTCTCAGAACTCCTTCTCTCAATGCTTGCTCTCAGAACTCCTTCTCCCTCCTCTCTGCTCTGCGCTGCTTGTGTACTGCCAACTCTCTGACGCACCTCTCTTTGCACGTCTCTCTTCAAAGGCTTCCGCGCGCGCTCTTTATAGCGCCTCAGGCGATCAAGCCGCTGGTGTCCTGGACACGCCCATCGGTGAGCTCACCTCGGCCCTGGTTGGTCACGCGACCTACAGACCCCGCCCTTAGAGGAGGCGTTGGCAAGGCCACGCCTTGTTCCCGGCGCTGGGCCGACTCCTCCCACCTTTGGCTCCGAGATCACCTCGTGGCTAATGGAGTCTTGGGGTGAAATCAACAACCCACAGCTGAAGCAAACCTGACAAACTGCCCAGTGCAGTTGGCAATTGATGCTTGGAGGGGATGTAGTTGGCAATTGACTATAAGAGAATGTGAACCGAATCTACTCTTATTTCACCTGGTGCAATGGAGTGTCATCTTAATGGAAGACAAGCCTTACCCTAATACACATAATAAGGAAATAAACTACTGAACAGGGATATTATGGTGTCCTTTATGTAGGCTTTATGGAACTAACTACGGGAACGCCCTTTGACCTTTATACAACACTGGAGTAAGGAGGGCGATATTTTAACAACAATTTACACAATAACAACAACAAAAAAAACCATTCTCATATCCACAACAATATATATATATATACACACACAGACTTGGCATTTAATATGGAATTATTTTTTTTCTTGACGGGTTTACTTTCTGAACTCAGTATATCAATCTGGTGAGTTTATTTTATGCTTCGGTGATTTCTTTGTTAAAAGAACCATGTCACTGATTGTCTTTCGCAGCAAGAAGTCAATAACAGGATAATATCACAGGTGGCATGACAAAATGAAAGGACAGGTAGATTTGACGATTGGCTTCACAATCGTGTATATAAGGGTTGTTGCGTTCTGTATTAGTGGAAAACAACTGCTGCACGTCTACAAAAGTTATTGCCGCTTCCCCTGGAGATGGTCCGTCAACTCGACAATGCTGTTTGTCATGGAGTGGTGGCTTTACGAAATTCTGGCATGAAACAGCGTGCTATTGCTCGGCAGTATGGCATCACTCAAGGTCAGGTGTCAAAGATCATGAAACGAAATGCTCAGAGGGGTGTCCCTACTCCAATACCGAGGCCAGGACGTCCCCGCAGAACCACAAGGAGAGATGATCGCCAGCTGCACCGGTTAGTCTGCAATGGCCGTACCAAGTCAGCTAATCGGCTTCGGGCTGAGTGGCAGCAACTGACAAATGTGCCTGTATCCAGAAGGCTAGTCAATCAACGACTGGTTCAAGCAGGCTATCGTGCCAGGCGTCCCCTGAGAAAGCCACGCCTGACCAGACAACACCGCCAGCGTCGATTGCAGTGGGCCAAGAGCACCATCAATGGCAGCCAGGACACTGGAATCATGTGACCTTCAGTGACGAGTCTAGATTTCTTGTCTATCGTCAAGATGGCCACAACCGAGTGCGCAGACAAGTGCATGAAGCCTACAACGAAGATTGTATTGTGCCAAGAGTCCAAGCTGGAGGTGGTGGGGTGACCGTTTGGGCTGCTTTTCATGCAGGGGGCAAAACTGACCTGGTTGTTCTGAATGGAAACCTGAACCAGTTCAAGTACAGGGCCATTCTGGAAGAAACATTGCTTCCATTTGCTCGTGCAGCCTTTCGAGGAAACTTTGTCTTCCAAGATGACAATGCACAGCCTCATTGTGCTCGCATGATCCAACACTTTCTTGCTGACCGTGGTGTCGAGTATATGGAGTGGCCTGCCATGTCCCCGGATATGAATCCGATAGAGAACTTGTGGGCAGAATTAACACGTCAAATCGACAACTTGGACCAGCAGCCGACCTTTGTGCGTGAATTGCAGCAGGCTATTTTCACTGCATGGCAAGCGATTCCTGTCCAAACCTTGGCAAATCTCGTGAACAGCATGCCTCGACGTGTACGTTCTCTCCTGAATGCTCGTGGGGGTTACACGAAGTACTGAACTGTAATTTTACTGTCCGTAATCCCAGTCATAATTTAACTTTTGTTTTTGTTGAAAAAAAAATTGGCTAATGTGCAAAATAAAGAGATACTTCTGGAAAACGTACAGAAGTTTAACACAGTACTGTCCATGAATTGAGTTTGATATCAGTTTACATCACTTTCAAGGATCAATTTATTTACTTCAAAATGTCAAATGTGGTTTTTTTTTCTGTTAAAGGTCACATTAACAAAATCTAGAATAATTTCAATATAATTCCAATGAACTTTTGGTTCTAAGTCATCTTGAAAAGTAAGTTCACCCCCACAAAAAAAATATTCCATATTAAATGCCAAGTCTGTATATATTGTTGTGGTTCTCTATGCTGGCCTTCTTCCCCTTATCAAGGGGGAATTAATCCCCTTGTCTTTACTGGGCCTTGGCGGAACCGAGACTTATTACGTCCCTCCCGGACACACGCAGAGTAGGGTTTCGGGACAACTTTCTCGCTCGTACCTAAGTACCCGCGCTGCCCTGGGAGCGAGGAAACAAGCCTTGCACGAACCACGTGTGATGTGAGTACGCCAAGCGGATTGCGTACACGTGGTCCGCCCAGTCTTAACTAGTGGATCCCGATTGGAGCGATCTTATTCGTGCCGCGCTTAGTCAAATGGAGAAACCACAGGAACGATCGAATCAGAAAGAAAGAACAAGGGTTTAATTATTCCCACACGTATATACAGTTCAAGGCCGAAGAGACACAGAGCAATCCTTAAACAGTCTTAACTTATCCCTGGGACAACGGGCCCGTCTCACACTCACACGGGGGATTGCAGATGGGCAGGTGTTCCCCAATGCGTCGATGTCGTCGTCCAGAGACGGCCTCCATCCGGCTCTCCACGGCCCCGGCATGTCCCGCGAAGATGGTGGCAGGTGAAGGCATGGACTCGTAGCGCGTCTCTCAAACAAGCAGATGATGGGGCGAAAACGGTAGAGGGCAGACTTAAGCGCGGCTGGCGGTTACCCAGCTTTGTTCACTCACGCGTCACAAATGCGCTATTCGTTCTAAGCGCATCTGGCTGCGCCCGCGTATATGTAGCGACCAACTCCTCTTCTTCAATACCCTTGGTGTTGGTTAGCGCACGCGTTCTCGTGCAATGGTCAAGTTCATCAGGCAGCAAGTCCTCTTATCTCTCTCTCTCCTCTGCAAGTCCTCTCGTTATCAGTGTTCCATGCGCTAGTCCTTTTATCTCTCCCTCTCCTCTGCGAGTCCTCTCGTTATCAGTGTTCCATGCGCTGGTCCTTTTATCTCTCTCTCTCGCAGCAAGTCAAGTCCTGTCGAGGGCTTTGCGCAGCGGGTTTTATAGCTACGCCCCCCGAACCTTCTGGAACTCACCAGACTCTTCTCACCAGGCCCTCTGACGCCACACCGCCGCCATCTCCCTCGAGCTCTGATTGGCGGCTCGTGCTTACCGTCATTGCTCTGCCGCGCCACCTCGACTCCGCCCCGGTCCTTCCTAGGCCTACCTCATGTTAACTCGGCCAATGATCACCCAATGCTTAACAAACTGGATCGAGGCTAGGGTGGCTGGGAAATTGGTGGCAGGTAGGACCTATTTCCTGACTCCTACTCAACGCAGAATTAACACTGGAAGGGAACTAAGCTCACAAATACTAAGACATAACTATACTATTGGGAGGCTACATGCTGTTTGTGTGACTAACTATGGGGGGCAAACTTTAACCTTTATTACTCTCACTTGACAGACTCAAAACCGCAACAATATATATATATATATATATATATATATATATATATGTATGTATATATATATATATACATACATACATACATACATACATACATACATACATACATACATACATACATACATACATATAGCCAATGTGGTCTGTCTGTCCCACCCTGAAACACGAAACGCTCCTCGGAGAGAAAAGGTTATTAAGGAAAACTTGCTTCAAATTATTCCAAAGCTGCCGGAAATTTTTATTTTTTTCAATCAGACAAAACAATTGAACCTGGGCAGTGTATAGGCAACAGACCGCTGCCTCAATCGCTCCCGAAAATAATTTCTTTTTCTTTGCTGTTAAGAAATATATTACATATGAGCTCACATTTTTTAGCTTCGAACCAGCACAATAATAAAAGGCTTAATTTTATTATATATAGTGATTTTTTACCACGGGTTTCTGCGAGTTTGAGAGGATAGCACCGAAGTAGTGCATTGACCTTAAAGTTGGGTTCCATTGCCGACCAAACTATTAAATGTCGGATTTGTGCTTCACATGCAGTAGGTGCGTGCTGTCCTTCGGATGGACGTAAAGCTGGCAGTTGCATCTTTTGGCATTAGTCGGTGGGCATTACAAATACCAAGGTGTCTTTCACGGAGAGTAGGCGAGCTATTCTCTGGCGCCCCGAAGAAACTTGTAATTCCTGACCAAATCAGCTCCAGTCGAACGTAATTCCTGACAGTGATGAGAAAGACTTGGACCAAAACTTCCACCTCGGCTGAGGCCACAAGAAGATGAAATTAATTGGGGTCATCAAAGTCATTGCAGTAACAGCAGCAGTATGTAGTAGTCGGTAGTAGTAGTACTACTCCTACTAATAATGCATAATATTGAGCTAGAATGTTTGTTTGTTTTGGCCAGAGCTTTTTATCATGATGGTCTAAACTCTAAAGGACCATGAGCTCCCTATCAAACTGATGCCTCCCCTGTAGAGCTTCATGTCCAGATTACTGCTATACGCAGTCTCAATTTTCCTTCTCTTTCGGATTTCTAACATTTCGGTTTTCTAACTTCTTCGGAGAAAAAAATGAACCAAGCACCTTGGCTCCCGTGCTTTGTGTGCCGGAGGCAGGGCATGGATTACGGGCAGAATTTCTGCTGGATGTCCCGGCCATGGTGCGCTAATGAACAGCATGATTAAACAAGGAGCTACAATGGCCGGCGTGAAGGCAATGCTCGTTAGAACTGTGGTACGGCGGCCATCTGCAGGTGCTCCGATTTGGGGGCAAAGTCGCAGTTATATAGCTCGTTTGCACATAGATACCAACGACCTACCTTAAGATAACTGCTGTGAGGGCTTAGAGCTGAATCCTCTACACAAAGGACCATCGTTTTAGCGAGGACCATTTCTTGCCTCCATACAACGCACATTTCACTTAAACCGAATTTGTGTTATCTCTAATGGCGTCTGCAAAACTAAGCGAATTTTCTTTTGTACTTGAGTTTGGCACAAACTCGAATGAGTCCTTTACATGAAAGCAATTGATATTTCATCCGTGTGGGAGGACATCACAAGACCCGTTTTCCACCAAAGTTGCTATATCTAGAATATGTCCCACATAAAAGACAATGTGAGTTTGTGTGTTTGTACAGATGTCTGTCTGCCCTTCATAAGGGTAGGTTTTAAAGGCCAACCTTTTAACACGAATTTGTGTTCACTACGGTCTATTTTTTAAGGCTAAAATAAACTAATTTTTTTTTCCCCCTTATGTCTTTTCTATTGGAATTGTAGACGGTGGCTTGCAAACCGAGCCTCAAGGGCGGTGTACAGAAGCGTTAAAAAAACAAATACAATGTGCAGGGAGGTGAAATTCGCTGCACATGATGCGCAACGCGTGCAGAGTAAAGCGAGTGTTAATTTACATCTGTATGATATCTAATAAATAAAGAAGATATAACCACACCTGACACTAAGCCAAGGCTTCACACTTTTGCACACTCACGAGGCTGCACTGTCGAATAAACTGTTCCAACCCGTCATTGAATGAATGAGTGATCGTTTTAAGGTCATTTTCCCCACTGGAGCAGGGGTTAGCCTTGTGGGCCCAATGACAATCATGGTTCCCCATTTGAGGCAATGTTTTTATGGCTGGATGCCCTTCCCGACGCCAACCCTTAGTCAGCTCTTACGATGCGCAGGGATACAGTGTACCTATTCTAAATCGGGGTACACGCCAGGATCATTCATCCCAGCAAGGTGGTACTCAATTTGCCGACCTCGGAAGGATGACAGGCTGAGTCAACCCCCCTGGCGTTAATTCAGCGATCGACCAGGATTACGAACTCAGGATCCTCGGATCCCAAGCCAGCACCTTAACTGCTAAGCCAACACCAGGTTTTTACTAGTATATGTATATGAGGCATATATCGTATTATTATAGAGATGTAGACGATAGTCAAAGTAACGGAAAAGTAATTTTCAGTGAAAGTAATTCTCTGCAGATGTTCATACATGCAAACATGAAACTATCATCTTTGTTACATAGATCAATGTCATAGATGCAGCTAACTCACCTATACTTTCACACGATATCCTCTCGTCTGATAAAATGCGCATAAAATAGCCTTTAAATACAGGGGCTGCTTTCAGAAAAAATCATTAGCTGTTATTTTGTAATTTCCCCCATTTTTATTCCCGGTTTCTATTATATTTGCCAATAAACTGTTCACTTTGACATGGTTCAATCTTCGGCGGAAACGATTGCAAAGCTGGATACCTTTGACATGCTGTACAACATGGTGGTGTGATAAGTCCCCGCATGCCCTCCTAATAGTCGAGGTTAAAGCGACCCAAACCTGCGCCAAACCTCCAGTTCTCCACCTCGGTAGTGGACGTATCGTCGTCATCCTGTGACATGTCAGTCACATACATTGCAGATGTTGATTCCATGTACAAACAGATGACAAGTGGGGAGGCAGCATCGATTTCTCAAGATGGCTGAAGCAGTGTCGTCGTTGGATTGGAGGACAACTCTCTTGTTTAAACAAGTGGAGTGAAATAAGATATCACTCCAGCTATACAGCAACCAATTCATCCGACAAGGCCAATAAGAGACGTGTCAAAGAATTCGGTAAGGACCAAAAAAAACTAAAAAATCACAGGACTGCAATGCTCGAGTTTAGAGGAAACCAATTCATGAGAAGGCCTCAAACTCAAACGACTCTAAGGACAGCCATGAAGAACACATTTCTTGTGTACACAAGGCAGGAGGTGAGGGATGGGAAATTAATGGGTTTATTGAAAGTAGCGAAAGAGTGATAGGAAAGAGATGGGAGGGTAAAGACTGTAAAAAGATTAGTATGGGATCAGAGGAATAGGAGAGGAAAGAAAGGCCATGTATGGAGGTAATGGATCTCAACAGGAAAGGGGAAAGTGTAGGAGGAGGGATTTGGGTGGAGGGGGAGAGTGTGGTTGTTAACAAGGTTAGAAAAGATCATGGTTTTGGATTGGGGATGATCTGAGATGGTGGTGAACAGCTCTCTTTAAGACATGGAGGGAAAAATGAGATTGAAGAGGAAGTTGGTTCTACAGGTGAGAAAAAAGATGAACAAATGAGTGGAGGTGAGCAGTGATCCTGGGTTTAGGTAGTTTCACCAGAAGGGGGTTGATGGTGGACCGTGTGAGGCCTTTAGAAACCTAGTTGGGGACAAAGCACATACAGAGCAGAGGGTGCAAGACTGGAAAAGGAGGCTGTAGAAGAAAGACAGACCACTGACTTGTCTGTGACGGCGAAGTTATAGGCCCATGACCTCAGCTTCATTGCGGAAGATTCCAATGATCTTGGTGGCCTTTGTTTCCCCGGACACAATAAAGAGGATTTTCCAGAGAGATCATTGATGAAGATTCCGAATAAGATGGGGCCTAGAACACTGCCTTGGGGTACTCCAACCTTGACAGAGAAAGGAGAAGAAAGGGTTCCGTTGAGAACCATACGTTGGCTACGAGAGTGGAGGAAGCCAGTAATCCATGTGTGCATGTGGTCTTGGATTCCATAGGCAGACAGTTTGGAGTAAAAAGCAGGATGCCAGACTGTATCGAAAGCTAGAGATATGTCAAGAGAGATGGCGCTGATGTCATGTCTGAAAATGAGGACCTCCATCCATTGTTGGGAGAGTCGAGGCAGCATGTCCAAGGTGGAGTGATCTGGTCTGAATCCGGATTGGTGATCTGAGATGAAGTTGTTGGAAAAAAGGAATGATTTTATGTCAACTGCGATGATGGATTCCATGACCTTCCTGATGATTGGTCTATAGTTAAGGGGATCTGTTTATGCACCTTTTATGTAATGCTGTGATGTTGGCTAATTTCTCAGCAGATGGAAGATGACCTTGGGTAAATGGCAGGGTGAAAACTGCAGAGAGAGGATGTGCAAGAACAGCAGAACAGATTTTTAGGACACTTGAGCTGATGCCATCCGGTCCAGTTGCAGAATCTGGGTGCAGGGTTACCAGAAGCTTTTCCACCTTCTCAGGGCAAAATACACAGAATTCAAGAGCAGTTGGATATGACGAGGAAGCATGGATACAGAAAGAGAGGGGTTGGGGACACAATATCCAGGGAACAACATGACCATGAGATTGTAATCATGAACATACAGGAGATTAAAAGATGCATGGAGTACAGTAACACCGAAAATTGAAAGTGTTTAAAAACTTGGGAAAACAGAACTTAAGGTGGGTGGGTTCACTTTTTATGCTGGTACGCGGAAGTATCGGCGCAGAGGGAGAGAACGGGTGTCGAAGGTGTCGAAGGTAAGAGAAAGGGAAAGAGACAGGTAAGCGAAGATACGCGAAATCGCAGACTGTGAACACGTGGACGACGAGGTTTGACTGGACTGTTTAATAGGAAGGATGATCAACTCAGAGGTGGTATTATCACAGAACTCAAATAGACGTAGAAGAACTATGCAGGCCGCTGTGTGGCCCCTCCGCCGCAACGCGGCAGCCATTTTAGTTAGCGCAAGACACCTCCGCTTTCTGCGTACAGATAGGCCTATTGTTAACATGAGCAGTGTGAATGTTCAACAAATATCAGCAATATGCCTTCTTGTGCTGCAATAAACGGTACAAATCGACTTGTGAAAGGTTCTGGGAAAACATTCCACAGGTAAGTAATTTATTTTTCTTAATTATGAAGAGTTTACTCGCCAAACTCTAGTTAAACTTTCACGTTATGCACAGATGTAGTTTTTCGTTTATGTAGTCCCATCTGTTAGTTTGTGTGTGTTTGTGTGTGTGTGTGTGTTTGCGGATTTGTCAGTGCATTTTGACTTGAACCAAAGGCCGTGCCTTTGCTTGAACTTAAGGACTCTAGCTCTTAATCTCTTCTCTCCCAATTTTGTTGAGCCACACACAATTTTGGGCTGTTAGGAGATGCATAAACATGTTCAGTTATCAAGGATCTAGGTTAACATTTGTCGTCTAATTAGACTAATAGGGTTGTATTTTGTAATCGCTTTCTTTATCGTTAGTAATTGTTACTTTGTGGAAAATATTGGTGTGACGCGTGAGTGAGTGCAATCTGTGCCCATTTGCCCTAGTTAATGATAATGTAGGGTGAGAGCCAAGATAACATTACGAGTTTAACTGATAAAAGAAATAAAGCTTGATAAAGTATTTCCCTTGCTGTGTGTACAATGTCGCCAAGCAAAAAATATTGGGGGCTAGAGTATGGTCTAGTGATTGAATTTTCGGACACTGTACCGTATATGAAGTGTAGAAAACATGTGGGGGGGCAGGCGCGTAGGAAGCAGTTTTGGTTGGGGGGGGGGGGGGCAAAGACCCAAGGGGGCTCACAAATTTGTCTTTTCTTTTGAATATAGATTTCCCAAGGATGGTTCAACCCTTCAGAAAGAATGGCTCGTAAAGATGAGGAGGGACAAGTGGACACCCAGCAAGTATGCCAGCCTATGCTTGGATCATTTTGATGCTGAGTGCTTTGACCGTACTGGCCTGATAACCAGACTTCGCCAAGGTTCAATTCCAACCATTTTCAACTTCCCAAATCATCTCCAAAAGGTAAGTAAAATTCAGAATTCTTGCATTAGGCCGGTTTACTAACTAAAGAATAGAGGCCAAAATAAAATAAAATAAAATTTTCCTTCCAAACTTTCTGACAACCAAAAATATATATCATAATAAATGAATGAATGAAAAATACAAAATAAACATTTTTATCAATCTAAAGTTCCGATGAAGTTTAAGCTACCATTGAAATGCAGACAAATTGTCTGATCCATTCCAAAGGCAGTAACACATACATGTACTATACATATATAATTTGTGAATTTTGGGAAACTGAACTAGTCTAGTTATACATTTTCTTTTGTTTATTTTTATCTTTGTCACTTTTAGACTGTGAAACAGCGCAAACCACCTCGTCCAAGAACCAGCCAGAACGACTCTCCAACTTCGTCTTCAGAAACACCAAGAGAGGGAGAGGGGGTACAAGAACCAGCAAATAGTAAGGAGTGAGAGATTAGCAGCTAGAGATGAAATGGAAAACGACCGGGGAATTCGGATAAACTATGTCAAGATGCCAGGAAAATGCTTCGACAGAGATTTAAATTATGAATAGAATTCATAAAATAGTGTTTAAAAGCAACACAACACCGTCCAATATAAAAATTCACGTCCACTCATCCACTTCCACTAGGCCTAGCTAGCGCACACGTTCGCCTATTCAGTTCTTGCGCTAACTAAAATGGCGGCGTGAGCGCGCGAGCGGGGCCACCGCTGTGTGTGTGTCGTGAACGGCATAGTTCTTCTATGTCTATTTGAGTTCTGTGGGTATTATAGATCTGCGTGACGTCACAACATGGCTGTTCCTGGTGTTCGTGGAGCTGCATAGTGGTTATGTGTTCAGGATGGCGAGCCTGGTAGTGCTTCAGGACTGCTTGGTGAACGTGCTGACCGATCTGTTTGCTGAAGGCGTCAACTGGGGCCATGTGGTCGCCTCCTTCCTGTTCTGTGTCACACAGATGAAATGCTTACAAATAAGCTCATCCTGTTGACCCGAGCTTTGATCAAGATCGTAAATTTGAATCTTGATGAAATGGACAATTTGCTATGTGAATGGAATTTTTTTCTTGGGGGGGGGGGGGGGGGGAGGGGCCGATTTTGCAAGTATCGTGCTCCGCATGACATCTTCTTGCTACTTGCAAAATCGAAGATTTTTCAAGTATATTGGTCGATTCAGTTTGTGGTTCTGTCTGTTTGTCTGTTTGTCACCGGCCTACAGGTCACAATTCCAAACTGATCGTCACGAAACCTTACCAAGTTGTATAGGTCGTCCCAATTGAGAAGCCTATTGATTTTGAGGTCAAAGGTCATCTGGAGGTCAAATTTCTAAAATCGCATTTATATCCGATTGACTTGAAAATTGAACAGCATTTGTATATCAAGTCACTAAATTGGGATTTTTTTTTTTTTTTGTAAACACGTGGACGACGAGGACGAAATAGTTCAAAAATGAACTATTTTTGAGGTCAAAAGGTCACCTCAAGGTCAAATTTTTCAAATCATAAATTTCCATTTAAAAAGCCGTCAATTCTCAACCGATTGACTTGAAAATTGAACAGCATTTGCATATTGAGTCACTAAATTGGGAAACATACTATTTTTGAGGTCAAAAGGTCAAAGGTCAACTCAAGGTCAAACTTCCATAATCATCAATTTTCATCTAAAAAAACCATCAATTTTCATCTGATTGACTTGGAAATTGAACGGCATTTGCACATTATGTCACTAAATAGGAAAACCAACTATTTTTGAGTTCAAAGGTCAAAGGTCAACTCAAGGTCAAACTTCTATAACCATCATTTTTCATCTGAGAAAACGTCATTTTTCATCCTGTTTGAGTTTTGATCAAGATCGTAAATTTGAATCTTGTTGAAATGGACAATTTGCTTTGTGAATGGAATTTTTTTTCTTGGGGGGGGGGGGGGATTTTGCAAGTATCATGCTCCGCATGACGTCTTCTTTTGACTTGCAAAATCGAAGATTTCTCAAGTATATTGGTCGGTTCCTTTTGTGGTTCTGTCTTTGTCTGTTTGTCTGTTTGTCAATGGCCTACAGGTCACAATTCTAAACCGATCGTCACGAAACTTTACCAAGTTGTATAGGTCGTCCCAATTGAGAAGCCTATTGATTTTGAGGTCAAAGGTCATCTGGAGGTCAAATTTCTAAAATCACCATTTTAAATCCGATTGACTTGAAAATTGAACAGCATTTGTGTATTGTCACTAAATTGGGAAATGAACTATTTTTGATGTCAAAAGGTCAAAGGTCAAAGGTCAACTCAAGGTCCAATTTTTTAAATCATCCATTTTCATCTAAAAAGCCGTCAATTCTCAACCGATTGACTTGAAAATTGAACAGCATTTGCACATCGAGTCCCTAAATTGGGAAACATACTATTTTTGAGGTCAAAAGGTCAAAGGTCAACTCAAGGTCAAACTTCCAAAATCATCACTTTTCATATGAAAAAACATCAATTTTCATCCGATTGGAAAATTGAATAGCATTTGCATATTGCCTCACTGAATTGGGAAACCAACTATTTTTGAGGTCAAAAGGTCAAAGGTCAACTGAAGGTCAAACTTCCAAAATCATCAATTTTCATCTGAAAACCCATCAATTTTCATCTGATTGACTTGAAAATAGAACAGCATTTGCACATTGTGTCACTAAATAGGAAAACCAACTTTTTTTTAGGTCAAGTGGTCAAAGGTCAACTCAAGGCCAGTCAAACTTCTAAAATCATTTTTTATCTGAAAAATCGTTACTTTTCATCCTGTTGACCCAAGCTTTGATCAAGATCATAAATTTTAATCTTCATGAAATGGACAATTTGCTGTATCAATGGAAAACTTTTTTTGGGGGGGGGGGGGGTGGGGGGATTTTGCAAGTATCGTGCTCTGCATGACGTCTTCTTGTTATTGTCCTTTGGTGCAAAACAAAACATAATTACTCGTTAAACAGTCTAATATACATGAAACAGATCAGTTCAAATGTTCAAACTGCACTCTGACACGCAGTTCTGCATGTTTCAGTCGTTAAGGCAGCAGCCTCATTACCGATGAATTGTTTGAAGTCTCTAAGGGTCATAGGATTCCTCACATACACTTTGTGTTTGAGGAAACCCCAAAGGAAGAAATCACAGAGTGTTGTTAAATCACAAGACCACGGCAGCCATTCAACTGGACCACGACGGCCAAGCCATTTGTCTGTAAAGTTCAAATCAGGGGCCTGGCATACACTGGCAGCATAATGTGTAGGTGCACCATCATGCATGAACCACATTTGGCCATCATTGAGTGGAAATACATGCTGCTCCAAAATTAGAAGGTAATTTGCAGCATTCACATTTTCTTCGAAAAATATTGGTCCAACAATGCCTCCAGAAGAGATGCCTGCCCAGAAAGACACACTGGCTTGATACTGGACGTTGTGCTCAACAGTAAATCGTGGGTTGTCTACTGCCCATATCATGCTGTTATGACGATTCACAAAACCAGATAAAGTAAACTTGGATTCATCTAACCACAAAATCCTGTTCTGCAAATCATTGTCCATATCCATTAACCCAAGCAATGTCTCACATGCCTCAACGCGCCTGTCAAAATCATCAGGTAGTTGGTGAATTAATCTGGGTATGTATGGTTTCGCATTAAGGTATTTTAGTATTTTTCAAATCGATGATCGGCTTATGTTGGTGACGTTTGATAAATGATGAGTTGATAATGGTGTGTTACTATCGAGTTGTTGTTGAATGACTGCAATGCTTTCCTCAGTTCAAACAGTACGAGGCCTACCTGGTGACTTTTAGAATAATGCTGCCGGTTTCATCAAACTGCTTGTTTTTTCTGCCGATGGTTCTTCTGTCAATTGCATCGGCGCCACATTCTTTGACATGTTGTCTGTGAACTTCAACCGAATTTCCAGATACAGAATACAAGCATACAGCGAAACTTTTCTGTCTCACAATATCCTCCGTCATATTAGGGCATCTAATTCACAATGAACTGAACAGAGAGCAAAGCTAACCCCGATCCATATCACGTGATGCACCTCACTCTGTTGCGTATCACATGATACCTGTGCGTATTGAAGTGGTCACATCCATTTATGAGTAATCATGTTTTGTTTTGCACCAAAGAACAAAAATAAACTTAATTGTTTGTTGCAGGTATCGTTCTTCAAAATGTGCCCAGGTTTTCTGGACCACCCTGTGTGTGTATATATATATATATATATATATATATATATATATATATACACACATATATATATATATATATATATATGTATACATATATATATATATATAATATATATATATATATATATATATATATATATATATATATATATATATATATATATAATTATTGCACATCGGATTTTTATGTGAAAAAACAAAAAATATTTTTTCACATAAAACGGCTTTTTTGCGCGCAAAAAAAATATTTTGCTATTTTCGGAGAAAAAAAATATTTCGCCCTTTTTCGGGAAAAATAAAAGAAAATGCCCTTTTTGCTCGAAAATGTCTGGCAACGCTAAAAAAAATTAGGGAATTTTTCGAAATTTTTAACTGCGATCGATCTCAAAAACAAAACGTTGCGTCCACTTGCGTGCATTGCGTCCCCAGCGTGTACAGCAGTGAGGCGGTGTACTACAGTGAGAGAGTGTACACAAAGTGTGAACAAGTCTCCTATCAAGATGAGTGCTGCTCTTCGTGACAAGTGGCTGAAGGAATTCAACGCTGGCGGCGATGGGGCCACCTTCAAGTACGTGTTGAGTGACACGGCTTTCTGTCGAGCTTGTGAAAAGACTTTCCGGGCGAAGCAGAAGTCTGAGCTGGCCCAACATGTCCGAGGAGACCGCCACAAGAGCAACTTGGCCTTGAAGAAGAAGAGGACGGTCACGCAAGCCACCATGGAGGACTTTGGTGGCGGAAAGAGGCACAAGTGCGACGTTGTGGCTCAGGAGCTGTGCCAGGCCATGCTGGCCGCTGGCATCCCATGGTCGAAATTGGAAAACCCTGCCCTCCGGTCGTTCCTGGAGAAGCACATCACTCTCCAGATCCCCGATGAAAGCTGGATTCGAAAGCACTACCTCGACAAGTGCTACGATGAGGCCTTGGCGGGGATCCGTGCCGACCTCGGACAGCTGCCCATCTGGCTGTCCGTCGACGAGACGGCAGATTCGGCAGGTCGATATGTGGCCAACATCATCGCGGGACGCTTGTCCAAGGAGGGGTACTTTCGTCCCCACCTCGTCCAGTGCATGTTTCTGGAGAAGACCAACTCCGGGGAGATCGTGCGCGCAATCATTGACACGCTGCGCTATCTTTGGCTTGATTTCAAGCCGGAGTGCCTCAAGGTCCTCGTCAGCGACGCCGCGGCCTATATGATCAAGGCCGGGACTTGCTGCATGTGACTTGCATTGCCCACGCGCTCCACCGTGTCTGCGAGACAGTCCGAGAAATGTTCAAGGACGTCAACGACCTGATTGCCACGACGAAGAAGGTGTTCGTCAAAGCCCCGTCGCGTGTTGTCCTTTGGAGGGAGCAGCAGCCCAATCTTTCTCTCCCCCCGGAGCCCATTCTGACTCGATGGGGGACGTGGATCGACGCCGCGCTGTTTTACGCCGAGCACTTCGAGGCCGTCAAGGACATTGTGGACCAGCTGAACGATGACGACGCGATGGCAATCCGGAGTGCCAAGGACCTGTTCGGAAAGGCGGACATCAAGCTCAGTTTGGTCTTCTTCAATGCCCACGTGTCGTTCATCCCAAAAATCCTTAAGCAGCTGGAGGAGGCCGGCATGGAGCTGGCCAAGGCCTTCCAGCTCCTTGATCAGGCCAAGGAGGAGCTCGAAAAGATCCGAGGCTGCCGTAAGGAGATCCTGCTCACCAAGTTCAAGGCGGTGCTGCAGCGCAATCCCGACATTGGTGTGCTGAGGACAGTGGCTTTGATCCTGGATGGAGATCAGCACGGATCTGAGGTTGGTGTGCCGGCTGGAGTCAAGCTTGCCGACATCCCCCTCTTGAGGTACTGCCCCATCGTCAGCGTCGACGTGGAAAGGTCCTTCTCCGTCTACAGAAACGTCCTCACCGACCGCCGACACCACCTCACCAAGGAGAACATTACCAAGATAATGATTTCAAACACCTACTTTAACCGTTCCTAAAAGGGTCTTGTCAATTTCTTCTAGTCCTCTACTTATCAAACAATGCGGTTGCAATAAAGGTACCTGAACGTCATTTTTTACCTGTTTGCTAGCCCAGAGTGCTTAATGTTGTGCAGGAAAAAGCTTACCATTTTTTGTTCTTTTTTTGACTGATTTCTGAAAAACTTGGTAATAATAAAAAATGAATAAAACGGGGAAAAAAATATTTCGGGATTTTTTCACATTAAAAAAAAAAAATTCCGCTTTTCAAAACATAAAAGGCCTATTTTCTTAACATAAAAATCCGTAGTCTAAATTAATTATATATATATATATATATATACATATATTTATATCTATATATAACTCCCTATAGTTAAATTGCACGACAACATGTATCCTGCATTAGTTAGTTATTTTCTATTGAATGTACAGATTAGCCCTGCCCCATTGTGTAGTAAGAAAAGACCAATATGCATTGAGGTTAGGCAGGATGTTCGTTGGTTAAACGCTTGGCCATTAAGATGTGCAGAGAGGCGTGGCCAGAAGTACAGGCCCACGTGACCAGTAAGGGGGTGGGACAACCCGTCTCCATTATGTGGCAAGCCTCAGCCAATGAGAGGCTCTGAACATTTTGAAGGACGTGACCAAGCCTGATAATAGCCAACGCGCAGGCATTATCGACCTCTTGCTTTCGGGGACATCGTGGAAGGCACACCTGGATTCCCTTTTCCCTGTGATTTCGCCACGTGGAGAACACACCTGTGCTATTGCCCTTTCATCACGCCACAACCTCCTGCTCTTGATCTTCTCTCTTGCGTTTGGAACTTTCACCGAGGACACACCTCGATTCTCTTGGCTTTGGATTTTCACCGCGCACATGAGGTTGTGTGTGCTCTTGACTTGGATTTTGCCTCGTAGACGACACGTGTTTTGCCTTTGTTCGGCGCCCGACACCCATCGCGGCTGCGCCAATCTTTTGCGCCATCTGGCTGAACTGCAAGCGTTGAACCTTTTCTACTCGTCTCACCTGCGTTTAAGTTCGTCGGGCATTACCTTATCCAGGCTGCACGTCTCACATCGAGGATCGAGCCACGCACACCAGGCCACGTGGGCACCAGCGAGGAACCCATTTGGACCAGCACGTACATCGGTACGATCTTGAATAACCAGAGTGCCTTTTGTCCCTGTGAGTGTGTGTGTGTGTGTGTATGTGTGTGTGTGTCAGAGTGTGAAGGTACCAGTCGGGGTTTATTATTAGGTAAGGAATATTTGGTAAGCTGTATCTTTGTGTCTTTCGCTGTGCCACAGAATAAAAGGCTGTACATTTTGTTCTTTACTTCCAACCTGTGCGGTACATCCTTTTCACTAATTGGCCTGGCACCATCCGAAACCGAATTTGGCTCGAATCGGGTCCATAAATCTTTGTTGGGTAAGGCCGCTTTTCCACACCGTGCAAAACCGCTCGGCATTCCAAAAGGTGTGGGAAAGTGAGGGTTCGATCCCCGGTTTCTCCGGTCACGTGTCTTGAAGGAATTTGGGAATTTTGACCAGTAAACTCTTCGACGCGTGACTGGGAAATTGGCGATCAGAATTGCTTAGCAATCCGTTAATCACGAGTTTATTCGATCGCGGTCAACGGCCTGGGTGGAATCGGGAGTTTATGGGGAAACGGGGCATAACCCCCCCTTAGTATGTCGACGAACCCGGGATCTGCAACAATATATATATATATATATATATATATATATATATATATATATATATATATATTGTTGCGGTTTTGAGTTTTGTATAATAAAGGTTAAATTTCCCCTCATAGTTAGTCACACAAACAACATGTAGCCTCACGATAGTTCAGTTATTTCATAGTATGTGTGAGAATAGTCCTTTTCCTGTGTTAGTTTTGCGTTGAGTAGAGTAATGAGAATAGGTCCTTTCATCGCTTCCATTGTCCTATGTTGCCTCCATCGCCTTACGTCTCTTAGGGCTGCCTTTGGCTTTTTGGCGCTAATTAACACGAGGCCGGCTAGGAGGGTCGGGGCGGGACCGAATGTGGGCGGCAGAGAAGCTGACGGTAAGCGCGAACCGCCAATCAGGGCTCACAGGGTGTGGCGGCAGCACTGCATCACAGGGCGTGGTTGGAAGGTTCGAGAGGGTTCGAGAAGGTTCGGGGCATACCGATATAACCCGTCGTGCAAAGCCCCCAGGAGGACACGTGCGTGGTGAGCAGTGGAGTTCAAGCAGCAATTGAGGTACGAGGACTGAGCTGGCATTGAGTGGAGAAAGACGCGCATGAACCAGGATACGCATTACGCGCTCATATGAAAGTGACGCTCGGTTGAGCTTGAAGCCGAGCCGCGTATAGTGCATTGAGTTACGCGAGTGATAACGCGCTGTGTAACTGCCAGCCGCGCTGAGACGCGTACGTTTCCTTCCTGCCTCATCATCTGCTTTCGTTCGAGGGACGCGCTACGAGGATCCTTCCACCACCTGCTTGCCTTCTTCGCGGGACGTGCTGGGACTGTGGAGAGCCAGACGGGGCCGTCCCTGGAAGACCACGTCGGCACGTTTGGCCTGAACATCATCCTGCTTGCAATTCCCTGTGTGAGTGTGAACGGGCCCGAGTCTGGGTTTTAAGAATAAGACTGCTTAAGTTCTGCTCTGTGTCTCTGCGTCTACCAATCATTGTACATACTTGTGGGAATAATAATTAAACCTGTGTTCTTCATTCCATTCGATCGTTCTCATGTTTTCCTCATTGATGAAGCGTGGTACGAGTGGAATCGCTCAAATCGGGGTCCAGTAATTAACGGTGACTGCACGGACCACGTGGTACGCAATCCGCTCAGTGTACTCCAATTACACGTGGCTCATGTGAGGCTTGGTTCCCCGCTTCCGTGGTGGCGCAGGGATTTAGGTACGAGCGAGACTTGGTCCCGAAACCCTACCTTGCATTTGCCCGGAGAGGCGTTTCAAGTCTCTCGGTTCCGCCAAGCCCAGAAAGAACACGGGGCTTAATCCCCCCTTGGTAAGGGTAAGAAGGGCGGCGGAGAACCGTAACAATACAACAACAACAACATGCATTTTAAAGGCCATTTTCCCTACTAGAGCGGGGGTTAGCGGGGGTGAATATATATATATATATATATATATATATATATATATATATATATATATTCACACACACACACACACAGACACACACAAATATCAAGACCCAATCACTTATTTCACCTGTAATTGGAGAGAATAACCAATCAACTCTCACCTCATTAATTTACCCCCAGATGGGGAGGATTTTCATAATTAACCCCCATGCTCTTACATCGAAAGAAAACTACATAAAGTAGATATCTACCAAATATCATAGTCCATGAATATTACATACACACAAGCTCCTGTACATTGTAAAGAAAAATATTTAGTGCAAACACTTAACTTGTTTTGACCCTGCTGCAGGATTGTAGGAAATCTTAGTTTCCTCTGAGCCATGACATATATTGCCATCAGCAGCAGTCTGAAGAGCCAATCAGGAACCAGGTCTGAGCATGAATATATTTTGAGTCTCCATATCCCCATATTCTTATGTGGCTCCAAATGGAATTCTTCCATCTCCTCTTCCTGTCCAGGCTGGAGTTCCTCAAGACAGTGTTCTGGGCCCTGTGTTTTTTCTGGTCTTCATTAATGATCTCTCCGACTCTCTGGAAAATCCTCTCTATCTCCTGGCTGATGACTCCAGTCTCTGCCGCTCCATTCCTCATCCCTCAGATTGGCAGTCTGCAGTCACCTCACTCTCTGCAGACCTGGATAAAATCACAAACTGGTCAAACACGTGGAACATATATTTCAATCCTGACAAATCTCACACTATCACTTTGTCTATCTGAAAAGACTGTCTGGACAACCCTACCATATATTTTCTCAACAATCCTCTCGAAGAAGTTCTGTCACTCAAGCTTTTGTGTCTCACTATTTGCCATGATCTTTCCTGGAAAAAACACATTTCCAAGCTGAACTCCAAAGCCAGTCGACAACTGGGCATCCTCCATCTTGCGAAGTCCTTCCTTGGCACTACTGAGCTTCTCACCACTTACAAAGCTTTCATCTGCAGCTTGATGGAATACTGCTATCCCCTCTGGGCTGGTGCACCTGCCTCTCACCGAGCTCGGCTTCATGCTGTAGAAACCAAGGCTTTTATGATCATCAGTATCTCCCGCTATGAAGCTGAATCTGAGGGCCTTTCACTCGATTACGCAGTTTGGTTTGTGGTCTTTCTTTCTTCTGCCGACTCCTCTCCGGCCTAGCTCCTCCTGCTCTGTCTGTGCTCTGTCCCCCAAATATTCCTGCAGGATGCTCAAGATCTGTCAGCAACCCTCTTCTGGTGAAACTGCAAAAATCAAGACTCTCTGCTCACCTTCACTCTTTCATTCCTCTTTTTTCACATCTGGAATAAACTCCCACACTCTCTTCAATCCCACTCCTTCCTCAAAGTCTTCAAAACAGCTGTCCACCACCATCTCATATTTCCCCCTATCCAAAATATTGATCTTTTCTACCAAGGTTGATCCACTCAAATCCACTTCCTTCAGATCCGCTGTTTTTTTTCCCCCTAAATGTCCTTGTAGTGTCCATCATGTTTATCCCGTGTACCCCACCCCAGTTCTCTCCCTTCCACAGATCTCCTGATGTCCTTGTTCTCTGCTGTTGTTGTGCTTCCTTCTCTCTCTCGCCCTCTTGTCTTCCGCTCCCTTTGTTATATGTTATATGTGTTAGCCCTTATACGAGCCTCCACTTTGTATTGTTATATTGGTGGGTAAAGGAATATCGAGAGCCAGAAAGTCTTGGATAGGTAGGGATTCGATTGTCGCGGTAGGGGTGAACAGGGTGAATCGGGAATGTGTAACGTGCCGAGCATATGGGCCATGCTCGGCTGGCGTGTGTATGGCAAAGCATCTTTCTTTGGCGAGTTTAGCAAAATGTGAAAAATGTTTGGCAAGGGTAATCTGTGGGTTAGATATAAAGTTAAGGGTGAATTTTGTAAAGAGAAATGGTGGACACTGTATAGTGACACCATTATTGATCCAGGTTTGTAGACCAAAGTGTTGGAGCCTGTGATAAAAAAAATTGACAGGTTAACAAGACACAGCCTTCAACTGGTTGTGGGGGCGACTGTGCCAATATTTGGGACGCAGGATCATGGGGAAAGAGTTGGGTAGTCTGGGGGTCAATGTGGTGCTATGGGTGTCCGAGGTGTGTGGACCATGTCCTCTGGGTGGGTCTCCTGGCGGAGCATGGCTGTCGACTGGACCTTGGTGTGGTCAAGTGTGGGTGGGCACTGGGGGGTTGCAGTTCTGTGGACTGGGGGACGAGGGCGGCACAGGTGACGTGCGGGGAAAGACAAGCACTGCGACCATCTCCCCCATGGCCGAGGTTGTGCGTGTGGTAGTGTTTGTTGGCAGCAGGTGCTCACCACATTGGCCAGCTGGGGCTGGTGCAGCCGTGTTCCTCGCAGGGGGTCCGAAGGATGGATGGTGGGTCGCACCCTTGTGGACACTCATGGGCCATGTTGGCGTTTTAACTGCTCACCTTGTCCCGATGACCCTTGCACGGTAGAGGTGCGGAGCTGTCATGGCCACAGGTAGTTGTTTAGAACAGTTCACCGTTGGATGCGGATCCACATACCTGCCAGTATAGTGGGGAGAAAAGTGAAATTTGATGAAATTTGTTTGGCCAATGATAAATTTTGGGATTGTGAAGGGTGGATGACACTTTTGGACTTGACCAACCGGTAATTACCTGCAAATCAAGATAGAGGTAAGGCCTTGATATTTTCTGTCCCAGGCTTCAGGACTTGCTATAGAAATTTTGGGACATGTAATTTGGAGTTGGGAAGCGGGTGAGAGTGATGACATGTTGGCAGCACGTGAGGGGGGATGGAATGTGTGCCACAGTGTCTTGTGGGTGGCATTTGTGTTAGTGTTGTGGTGATGTGTTTTTATGTGGTCGTGAGGTTGGAGATAATGGAGAGTGAGTGGTGATTATCGTGTTGGAAATGAAAATGTGATTCAATGTGAACGGGGACTTCACACAATAGCAGGCCATGGCAAAGTTTTTGTAACATCTTTTGTACCATCTGCTCGGAATTGTGCTGAGAATTGAATGGCAGCGGGGGAGGAAATGTGTTTTGGGGGTCTTGTGGGTGGGGAAGGTGTGTGTGCCCGCAGGTACAGATCAAGCTCGGAGGAGCGATGCCTGCGGCCCCCCCTCTGCGGCAATTACCCCTGGCAGCCAGTGGTATCTGGAAATTGGAGTTTGTTGGTGGAGGGTCTGTTTGGGTCGCCGTGGGGTAAAGGAGACTCCCGGCGACCCTTGGAGCTGCGCGGAAGCAGGAGGCCACGGAGGAGCCTGGTGTGTGGAGACCCTCACCGGTGGGGTAACGGCGGAAAGGGCTGTTGGGCTTTCACAGGGCCAAGAGGTAAAGGGGGGGAGGGGCAATGAACTTGTGAGTTGGTTGACTTGTGTTTGGGACTGCGGGCACCACAGCCTGAAGCTCCCCCACCATCTTGTTGTGTGGTACCTCCCCGCTGCCTAGTTGAGACATGCACACACGCATGACATCAATGCCATGGTCCTGCAGGGGGGGGGGGGGGGTGAAATAAGTGCTTGAAATGATTTTGTGTGTAATGAGTTTTGGAATGAGTATGAGTGGATAAGGGGTTTTTGTTGCATGAATGTGAACGAAATCCACCGAGTCATGTCACTCACCTGTAACATCTGAACAGAGCCCGCGGAAATTTAGGGGTGCATTGGGATGGCCCCGCAGGTAAGGTTGCGTCTTGTGGCATCCACCGGGGGACGCGGTCTGTAGACCGGGCTATGTACAAATGTTTTATGGAAGTTTTTGAATTTTGTAAGTTTGGTTAAGTTTTGTGGTTAAGTTAGATTTTGAGTGTTGTTTGTTTCCTCCCACCACAGGAGCGACGAATGGAAATCATTGTACATATTTGCATGATTGTTAAGGGGATTAGTTGTTAAGGAGGATAGTTAAGTAGCTCCAGCTCACTTCCACAGCCCTCCTGCTTTATTTCATAGGCTAAGTAAGTGTGAGACAGTAAGTGTTAAGACTGGAATGGTAGCGCCTGCAGTGAACTTAGCAGGAGCTATGGTTCCAGGGTGGGGGGGGGGGGGGCTGTGTTATGTCGGTGGGGTCATCATACAGTCTGTGATGCCCTTCCCCTCCTTCCTCCCACCCTACCACCCTCTGTAATACCTACCTATAAAGATCTAGAGCCAGATAGATCTTTATAGGTAGGTATTCGACTGTCGCGGTAGGGAATCAACCCTGTATTAAGTTCTGTGTTTTTAAGCGGTTTGTCAGGTAAGAGTATACCTGTGAACATACAAGGATGTTCGGGTGTTAAATAGTGTAGGGACAAAGATGACCCCTGAGTGTCAGAACTGGTAGCCAAACCTTTGTCCCTTATGGCAATGCATACTCAAATAAACACTTAGATAGGCCCTTTAGTGCACACATTAATTAGTTCCCTTCCCTTACAATGACTTCAGAAGAAGACAGGCAGGAGGCCAGATCGGGGCACTGCCGGATGGCCACCGCCAGCTACACCACCAGCTAGTCTGGCAACATCGCATGACATGAGCTATAACCACGCCACAGGGAACATCTGATTGGTTGGTGTGGAAGGCGCGAACCTCCAGCCAATCAGGGTGGGAGGCATGAAGACGCAAAGGAGGAAGAGGTAGTTCATTGGAGGGTAGGCGCTGGAAGGTTCGGTGAACGGAGGGAAGCTAGAAGGGACTGGTTGGTGGCGCGCCAAGGCTGACGTCACTGCTGAAGGTTATATAAAGGCATGCTGCACGACATTTTCAGCAGCTGCAGCTCTCTCCTGGCTTCCTCGCGCTCGTGGTTTCCTCTTCGCTCTGGGCCTCTTTGCTGGTCACTTGTCTCTGCACTTCCCTTCTTGGTCTTGAGGTCCTGGTGGTCGTTGGTTCACCATCTGCGTGGTGCGGGAGCGAGGCTCGGTGCTGTGAACGGGTGGGACCTCGTGTGCGAACGGCGAGGGGATTGGAGCGAGGGCGTTGGCTCGGGGATAGCAGAGCGTGGGCGAAGCGGACGAAGGGTTCCTTCGCGCCGGAGCTCGGAGCCGTGTTGGACGATACACTGCAACTGACGGACAGATATGGCCGCACCCTACATTCACAATTACACGACGATTTATTTTGTTTATTCATTCCTGTGTGGCATATTCGAAGTGAGGTGTGTGGGATCCCAATTAAGGAGCATTATTTTATTACCGTCGCGTTCCTTGTTCTCGGTTCCGGAATAAACGTGTTTATTTTTGTACATTGAATTTGGTTGTCGTTCGCTTGAGTTAATTCCCCTGCAGGATCGAAGCTGCCGTCGGTTCGCCCAAGGTAAGCACTTTTGCCGCATCTTCCTCTTCCCTTCTTCCCCCACGTTTTATAGCCGAATCCGAGTTGGTTGTCGCCTCCAGTAAATCCGTTTGGTCCATCCGCGGTCCCTAGTATTAACTGGAGGGATTCGCACGACAGTATACAAGAAAAAAAAATCGATTTTGTAACACCAAGTGATCATGAATTTATTTTTCATATGCACAAAACGTTATTTGTATGGAAAAATCATGGATCAGAGGAGCGGTGTATCCGGGCTGTAATTTCAGTGAAGAAGACCCATCACAATTGAATTTAACTCTCAACCTTTCTTGGCATGGAAACGCTTCGACTTGTACATGTGTGAAGCTGACCATCTTTTATATATATATATATATATATATATATATATATATATATATATATATATATATATATATATATATATATATATATATATATATATACATAGCGAACCATGGTGTCTGTCCACGCTGCATTTGAGAAGCTGCTCATTGGTTATATTGCATTTTCATTTCGTATCATTTTGATGCAATATATTCAGTCACTTTATTGTCTCTTGCAGTAATCTCTAAAATCAACATGAACATCTGTATTAAAATGGATTTAATACAGGTCTTCATGGAGTAACACACAATTTAAATGGCTTTATTAGACAAACTCAACCTCTGCCGCCCAAGATTGCAACACAATTAAGCGTTTTAAAGTCCATTAAATAATTTAAATTGATAGATTAACTTAAACTTTTTCCATTACTGGGGACGTGTACTTTTGCAAGTTATTTATAACAGATATATCCAGCATGCTTATGTTTACCCACTTAACTCTCCATTTTTAGACTGTTCTGGTGAGGGTTGTGGCTGTTATGGTTCGGGTTAGGTGGAGGAGTGGAGGTATGGTTACTGGTAGGGAAAGGAGTGAACATAGTAGTTGGGTTAGGGGAAGAAGATTGTTGCATTCTCAATTGTAATGGGCAGTTGACTTGTCAGGAATACCAACCACGACATTTCTGCTGTTTGTTTTATATTATCAACTTGCAAAGGTACCCAGCGTTGCTGGGAAACGCAGGGTCCCTCCTCCCTTTCCTCATCCCACCCCTTCCCCTCCTTCCTCCTCCTCCCACCACACTCCCTCCAGACTCCAACCCCACCCCCTTCCCTCCTCACCCGGCCCCTCCATCCTCCCACACTACCCCGGCTACTCTTCCTCCCACACCACCACCTTCCCTTCAGACTCCTACCCCAACCCTTCTCCTCCTTCCGGACTCTCACTTTGTCCCCTGCCTCCTCCACCCACCCCTTCCCATCCATCCTCACCCCGGCTCCTCCTGGCCCTTCCCTCTATACTTCCTCTCCTTCCCCTCTCTCCTCCTCCCACTCCCCTCCACACTCCCACCCTCTCTCCTTCCAGACTCCCTCCTCCCTCCAGACTTCCACTGCACCCCTTCCCCGCCTTCCTCCCACCCTACCACCCTCTGTGACGCCCAGTTTAACGTCCATCTGAGGGACAGCACACACATTGATGAATCATCCTCCTGTGAAACACCAGGATGACAGTATATAGCATGGTCGGGATTCAAGCCCAGGCTAGACAGCTAAGAGTGAGTATAGTCACGTGAAAAAGTAAGTACATCCCATGTAAAGTTTTGACTTTTTCAACATATTTCAACATACAGCTATTTGATCATCATTTCAACAATATTGATAGATAAAGGTGATTGTAATATAACAAATATGAAACATTTACATTTTGTAGTCCATTGTATAATTTAAATAAACTTAAATGCAAATTTCGCATGTGGAAAAAGTAAGTACACCCTTGGCTCTAATAGGTGGTATTGCCCCCTTTGGCAGAAACAACCTCAAGTACCGGTAGGCATTTCTTATAACTGTCTACCAGTCTCTGACATCCACTGGGAGAAATTTTTGCCCACTCCTCCATGCAGAATTCTTTCAGCTGTGCGATGTTTGAGGGGTTTCTTGCATGCACAGCTCGTTTCAAATCCCCCCACAACATCTCGATGGGATTTAGATCCGGGCTTTGACTTAGCCATTCCAGAACCCTCCATTTCTTTCTTTTCAGCCATTCCTTGGTGGATTTACTGGTATGTTTAGGGTCATTGTCATGTTGCAAGGTGCACCTTCGGTTGAGCTTCAATTTTCCGACAGATGGCCTCACGTTATCCTCAAGCACCCTCTGGTACAATGAAGAATTCATAGTGGATTATATTATGGTGAGCTGCCCAGGCCCTGATGCAGCAAAGCTGCCCCAAACCATAATATTTCCACCACCATGCTTTACAGTTGGTATCAGGTTCTTGTGGTCAAATGCTGTCTTTGGTTTTTGCCAAACATGTATTCTGGTACTGTGGCCAAATAGCTCGACCTTTGACTCATCTGTCCAGAGCACATTGTTCCAGAAGTGCTGGTCTTTGCCTAGGTGTTCATTGGCAAACTTTAGTCTTGCCCTGATGTTATTTCTGGACAGCAAAGGTTTCCTCCTGGCACACCTCCCATGTAGATCAAATTTGTGCAGCCTCTTTGTCATGGTAGACTCGTGCACTTTGACATTAACAGTGGCAACAGCTACCTGTAGGTCCCGTGATGACATTCTGGGGTTCTTAGAGACTTTTTTTCAGCATCTTGCGGTCTGCTCTCGGGCTGAACTTGCTGGGGCGGCCTGGCCTGAACAAGTTGGCAGTTGTTTGGAATCTTCTCCACTTGTAGATGATCTTCTGGACAGTTGAATGATTGATTTAAAATTGTTTGGAGATCTTTTTAAATCACTTCCCAGACTCGCAGGCATCTATAACCTTCTTTCTGAAGGCCTCAGAGCTCTTTTGATCGAAGCATGGTGACGCCGCACACTTCAACAACAAAGAGCAAACCAAACTAAATGTCTGAGGTTTAAATAAGACAGGTTCCTCCAAGATCCTCTCTAACGATGTTCTAATCATTTGCACCTGATTGCACCTGATTCTAGTTTTAGATATTTGAAGTAGTGATAAATGTAGGGGTGTACTTACTTTTTCCACATGCGAAATTTGCATTTATGTTTATTTAAATTATACAATGGACTACAAAATGTAAATGTTTCATGATATTTGTTATATTATATCACCTTTATCTATCAATATTGTTGAAATGAAGATCAAATAGCTGTATGTTGAAATATGTTGAAAGAGTCAAAACTTTACATGGGGTGTACTTACTTTTTCACGTGACTGTATGTATACCTCTTGGCCATCCTGCCGTTGTGTGGGGGTTCATTGTTTTGTAGCCACTGAAAACATTTTTCAATTCTCGCTTGAAGTTGTAGTTCACTTGTCCCATTGCTTTATTAATTCTAAGCCTCTCATTTATTTTGCCTTCCTAACTTTGGGGATGTCCCCATGGAGAACCGAGCCACGGCATCGCCATTGAAGCTTGTAGAGCATTCGCCAAGTGGCTTAAGCACTGAAGCAAGCCCTCCAACGAAATCGTCCACTGGGATATTCTTCTTTTTAAGTTCCATGGCATTTTCAGAGTCGCACGGCTCTATATACGCCACATGCCCAGACATAAGAGCGGTGAACAAAGGAGCTTTTAGGTAATCCATAATACCATATGGATTTCCCACTCTCTTAAAAAAACCTCAATCGTGCAGAAACCATTGCGGCCTGTTCCAAGTCAAGGCGTTTTGAGCAGGCCGAAACAAAGCTTAAGACCCCTGCGAGGGACAGCTGGCTGACCAAGGATAAAGCCTGTTTTTGTTTTAATTTAATGAGCCAGATAGATATCTTCCTAAAGAAATGTTTAAATTCATCCAAATGCCCAGTTTTCTTTCATATTTGCACTTCTTTGGAGCTCCCTTAGTATGCATGCAAAGTTTTGGGCTGCAAGGTTTCATGGTTTTGCAGTTATGGAGGAGAAACACACACTAATAACAGGAGGTTTTGCCATGTGCCATCCTGTCTGTGGTCCACAAAAGCAGTGTGGGAGTCTGATTAAGCTTTAGGAAAGCACATTAGCCAGAAACACGTAGTTGTGGGTGGTGCTCCCCTCCTCCCGGTCCCATACTCTACAACCCTCCAAACTCCCATGTGAACTGGCCCGTTAAGGTTGCCATTGCAACGTTCTCTTTCCTATAACACTGCAGTATGACCCAGCCAACATCATGGGCTGCAGTGAGCAGCAGGGTCGGCTTTGTTAGTTTACGTATTGCTGGGGAGCCTGCGCCCTTACAAAATAGATTTTAACTATTACTCGTTTGTTAACTCCAACTCGATGACAATTAATTATCTTCCGAAGAAAGATAACATGAACAAGTACATTACAATTCACGGGTGACAATTATGCTTCGACTGACTAATAGTTTAATACACAGCGTTAACCACTGAAAATCAATTCCAACCCCAAAAACAACAAGAAACCTTGAAACTTTACTGAACAAATATTTTTATTGAATGTTCTCACCGATGAGTTTTATTCCTGACAAATTAGGATTTGACAATAAATTGTTAACCAAGTGCTCCATGTACAGGGAATTGCATTTTGGAGTGCGCCATCCTTCGGGGAGGATGTTAAAGCAGCTATGTTTTCTATATGTTAGACCTCATTTTGTGGATACAGAAGTGATCACGGTACACTTTTCGAAAATAGTACGCTTCTGTGAGCAGGTGCCATGGATAAATTCCAATTTCCTGTCTCCTGAACCACTGACCAAGGAATGCTGCAACTGACCATAATGGATCAAGAAGATGCTCGACTAATAAAGGCTACAGACAGCATGAACCTCTAGACTCTGAGCAACACAACATAAACATTGGCACTGAAGACTAGTCAGTCGACTTACTATTCATTGATATTTTGACAAACATACACAAATAATTCATCCGACAAATGGGAAAATAAAAAGAGCTTAAACTGGCTAAAACCGGCCGCATTTCCTTCCGTGCCGAGCTGGAAGCAAAGCGGTAAAACACATCCAGCTGTTTCACACCTGCCACAATACTGCAGTAAAAGGTGTGCACGATCCCTTACCCTTTTCTGATGGAATTTGATGGCAATGTTGTCACCACCATTACATTTACGCTTTTTTGCTAGAGGGGGAATAAACTGTACAATTTGCTTCTCAGCAGCAGGCCACTGCAGCTGCGCTTCAAACATGAAGTTGCACCACTTATCGCAAACCATAAAACAATAGTCGATCGAGAAGGCTCACACTCCGCTTCCTTAATCCAAAACAGTGTATGCCCCTCAGAGGCAACAAGCAATTTACAACAGCAAAAGAGTTGGCAGTCTGTAATTCCGACAGATTGTCACCTGGGAAATTTGACTTTCTGACCACAACAAATATCAAAATCCATGGATATGTTGCACTTGTGCTGTATACATTTGTTTTTTGTTTTTACCATTTGATTTTTATAATCATTTTGAGTATTTTTAAAGTACACTATGGACTATTTCCCATAAATTTCAAGTTGACATGACATTCGGTGGAAAGCCGAATATTACCGAAAGCCGAATACCCCCATTAATTCACCCAAGATCCACTTTTCTGAAATACCGAATTCTTTCCTGGAAGTCATAGCGGTGTCCACTTTTTTTCTTTTTTCTTTTATCTCTCCCACCCCCCCCCCCTTCCCATGCCTCCTCCCTCCCAAGCCCTCTCCCTCCCACAGATCTCCCGATGTCCCTCCTCTCCACCTTGTTCTCCCGCTCCCTTTATCATATGTTTTATGTGTCAGTTTGTCTTTTTTGTGATCAATCCTAGCTCTTACACGAGCCTCGACCTTGTATACCAAAAGAAGAAGAAAAAATATACCTATGGTACAAGACGTAGCGTGTTCCCCAATAACTGCACTCGGAATTTGTCTGGATTTGACCTGTTTTTTAAATAGCAGAAAGCAACAAGCCTTAAGGCACTTGGCATTTATGAAAAGCTCAAAAAAAATCTTCTAATTGCACTTCAACTTGACCACTTGATATCTGGGTTATTTCAAATGTATTTCTGGAGTTATGTGAATCGTTTCAGTATGAAGCCTCATTACTGCCAAACGAGGCCTGTCTTCTGAGGTTCTAGAAAACTGTTCATCATGTGTAATGCTGTGTACCCTAATCAAAAAAAATTTGCAACTGAAAATGACTTATTTCTTCCAGAGGAAGACATAAGAATGGAGTTTTGTTCACTCCAACTATTGCAGTGTATCCAATCAAAAGACAAACTGCCTTAACTTTCTAATCATCATGGATACCGTTGCAAGGACACTGGACTGGAAACACCAAGGTTGTGGTGTGACATCTAGTTGAAGGAAGTAATGGAAAGGATTTTGATTCATGGGTTCTGCACCCTAACCAAATACCAAGAGAATGATCATATCACTATCTGATTGTCTGCAAAAATACTGTTGGCTGCCTTGCAGCACCTGGCCTGGGTTTGCACCTTAGGGCTGGAATGGCAACAAAAAATGTGAGCAATGAAAAGACTGTGCTGACCATATCCCACCAAGTTAATTAAATGAAAAATAACTTGCAATGGGAGGGAGAAAAAGACAAAAAAAGAAAAGACAAGGAAAAAAAAAAATTGATTTGATCAAAATTGATTTGATCAGATTTCAAAAAGAAAATGAAACCATAAGGAGACATTCCATAATGACAGGGTTCCAATGATATAAGGGATTACAATTTTGCTACATGAAAGAAATGCTAGTAAAACTTTACAAGACAATGTAAAGAGCAAAAAATTTGTTTTGTCGAAAAGTAACAAAGGGAAAACTTGAATGGAGTAAAAAGCTTCAATTCAACCGATATAATGAAGGTAAAAATGGCCGCCCCATCAAATGTCAATGTGTACAATATGTTATGCTGAATATATATATATATATATATATATATATATATATATATATATATATATATATATATATATATATATACATATATATATATATATATATATATATATATATATATATATATATATATATATATACACATACATATACAGTATTGTGCAAACGTTGTGGTTATTTTAACTTTCGTGGTCCTATTGCCCTTTAAACATATGTGGAAAGATAGAAGTGTGCAATATGGGTAGATAATAATTCAAATTTCCGTGAAAGTCAATTTAATATCACAGTTTCCTTCAAGTATCATTCAAACTATAATACGCAATTTGGTGACTGTATGTCTGTCTGACAGCGATGCATTTGGTCGTTATCCAATCTCAAACAAACTTTCCATGGGGACAAAGGGTCATACGATGGAGGTTGTACATGGGGTCTTTCCATCTTGGACAAATGTCGTGTGAAAGTTTATAAACAGCTTACAGTGGCGTTTCGTACCTACTGCAAGTAAAAATTATTAGAACCACAAACTATTCGGTCAATTCCATGCAACGAACGATTACCTTTTCTAACAGTCACTACTGTTGGTTAACACTAGACTGAGAGAAATTTAGAGTAAACCATGAGAAAAATTCTAGTAGCCGGATCGATATCCGGATCTTCACCAAAATCTAATAATTTCGTCCTTGTCACATACGCTACCTCTCTGCCAAATTTCGTCCGAATCTGTCCACAACTTCCATGAACTGCATATCTGGAATACTGAGGGGTTAATGGGGAAATAGGTTTATGGACCTCAACTTTGAATCTTTTTCAAACTGTACCTTTAATGAACATGTTTGTGCATTGTTTTTTTGATATTTATTTTCATGAATAAAGATGTTATTAAGAAGATAAAATAATGTATCATTATTATTTTGTATGCAGCCTGTGGCTGCCGTTTCCAGTAAGTTGGTACAGTTTGACCCCAACATTCGCGGGGGATACGTTCCTGGAAAATGCTGCGCATGTTGAATCCGCGAATGTGGAGGTATTGTTTGAATGGGTGGGTGGACTTTTTTTAGTACATGGTGTAGGTTCGTGCAAGAACTATGACACAGAACAGGACACCACATAACAAAGGGAACAACAGGAGAAAGGGGAAACGCCAACAGCAGGGTGGAGGGAGGAAATAGATGGAGATGGACAAACTAGGGATGCAGGTAACGATGGGGGGAGGGGGGGGTAAGGGAGAACACAAAGGGAGGACAAGATAGATATGTAAGCCAAATTTTTGGGAGGGGTCGGAGGTGGTTTAAAAGGTGTAGAAAAGATGATGTTTTTGGATGGGGGATAACTTGAGATGGTGGTAAACAGCTGTCTTGAAGACTTGGCGGGAAGAATGAGATTGATGGGAGCGTGGAAGGTGGTTCAACAGGTAGGAAAAAGAGGAATAAATGAGTGGAGGTGAGCAGTGGTTCTGGATTTAGGTTTCACTAGAGGGGGCTGGTGGACCACGTGCCTCCTGCAGACACCTGAGGGGGACAAGGCATGAGGAGGCCAAGGAACAAGTCTTGACAAGGCACCACCATGTTTTAGAGGAGTCAGACAAGTTTGAAAACTCATTCTTGAGATTGCACAGATGTTCTTTTCTGGCTCTCTAGAGAGTAGACACACTTGTTGCGAGCTTTGTGAAATGTTCTGTGAAATGTATCTATATCTATTACGTGGTTCTTGGAAGTATTACGAATGTGATTTGTTTTATACAGTCTTCAAGTATATTGTTACTGATCGCGGATTAAGATGTTATTTACCGAGCGGTGGTATTGCCGCGACCGTTACAGGATCCCTGACTCACCCGATTCACCCAGAACTTTGGCCGTATCGCACCACAGCTGCCCAATCTGGGAAAAGACTGAAACGACGAAATGCAAGAGGAAAAGGAATAAAACGAATAGACGGACAGAAGAGTAATTTGATTTATTATTCACACAAGCAAAAAGGAGCAATCAAGGTTTATTTACAACACATAAGACGCAGGTGACACAGTGCAAATTTTAGCTTACCTACAGACTTAATTAAATACCCAGGGACAGAACAAACAAAACAAACTCACGTATACAAGAAGGGTGGAAAGGCAGGAGGTGGATGGCTGGAGGGAGAGGAAAGGTCCAAGGGGGTCCTGCAGCTCAACCGGCGCGTTTAGCAGCCGCCGTTCCTTTACGGTCCTGCTCCAAACCGCCGTTCAGGCCCCCTTTGGCTGTTGGGTGTTCTTGCTGCTGCGGCCTCCGTCCGCTGCGTTCCCAGGACTTGTCTGACACGTTGGTCCAAACCCTCAACTCTTTCTTGGTCCCTCACTCTTTACCACCGACTCCTCACCGCAACCAACGCAACCACTTGACCACCACCTCTACTGACTGACTCTTCACCACTCTCCACTTGACGACCGACTCTCAACCAACTCAGACCAACTCACAACTCACTTCCGTTCGCGCCTTTTATAGCGCCTCCAGCGATTTAGCCGCCGGCGTTTTGGACACGCCCATCGGGGTGCTCACCTCGGCCCTGGTTGGTCGCGCGACCCTCGGGCTCCGCCCTTGATGACGACGGGCGGGCACGCCCCTCTTCGACGAGGTGGAGACACGCCTTTCTTCCCGACTCGAGCACATGGTCAATGGTGGTTTTTGGAGGGGAGGTGATTGAGAATCGAGGGCTCAGCAATGACGAGAGGGGATGTAATATGGAAATGGAGGTTTTGGGGATGGGAAGGAAAGGGGATATATTCTCTTTCACTGGTGCAATGGAGTACTTCAATTAATGGGAGACACAGCCTTACCCTAAAACACAGAATAAGAGATAACTACCAACAGGCGTATTCTATTACTTGGCTGATGTGTATGCTCGTGGACTAATTATGGGATGCCCTTTCACCTTTACACAGCTCCGGAGGTAGGGGGGCGCAGAATAACCAATAATAATAATAGTACAGCACACAATCAAAAAAATATACAGTCCTCATCTCCGCAACACTGCACCCTCCTCCTCTTAGGCACGTCCCGGGCCTACAACTTTTACTTTTAGTGTGACACCTAGGTGTAGTTCCCTCTACTTTTAACCTGACCCTGAGTGCGACCGTTTTAAAACATAAATAAATGTGTCCCGCTGCTCCATTGCACCCTGCCTAACAGACTTACGCCCACAGTTAACCGAATCGCGGAATTATTCTCAAACTATACATTTACGGTGGGGAGCATTATTTACAATGACGTGATTTATTATTTACAACGCAACCCAGGACCTGTGTTTTTTTTTTGTTTCTTTCTTAGGGAACAAGAAAAATAAATTCCTGTTGGCAGGGAGGAGACAGCACGCATTGCATCGATGCACCAGTACCAATACCACCAAAGCACCCAAAAGCACCACAAGCACCACAAAGCACCAAAAGCACCACTCGGTGCACAGTCACCATGGTTCTTAATAAACACAACAAAACAACTGGTGGTGGTCTTCACTTTCTCTGCTGGGCCGATGTTCTTCCCGACGTCTTCTGGCTTCATGCGGCCTATTTGGACATAATAAAAAGCACAACTTGTGTTCGTTTTTATTTAGGGCCTCAGGGGCCAACTACGGGTGGTCCACCTGTTTGGCATAGGTGCCACCTTACCGAGGTCCGCAAGCAAGATTCCCTGGCCACTATGGCCGGTCTCCAACAGAGGTGCCCTGCCCCAGAACCTGGGGTCCATCAAGTGGTACATCAACGCAATGCATGCTGGTTCTGGGAATCTCGGGCACACAATGGCCACCTCACGCACGCTCCCCTCGGCACCCAATGGCGCACAAGTCATGTGGGAGACAAAAGAAAGACAATTGAGCGAGGGGTAAGGTCACAAGGGTACACGTCAACAAGGCAATGCAAGGCGAAATGCGTACGGAGGGCGAAGTGAGAAAGCTCGTCCCTACCGTACGTCACCCCCCTGTCACCTACACTACCCTTGCCCTTACCCCATATTTACAAAATCTACCCATTTACAAATTCGTCACTACTGTCACGTCTTCCCCATATTTCCCCTATACCAAATTCGTCTCCACAATCCCTCTACTTCAAAATTTGCCATCACCAATTCATCATCAATCCTCATAAGGAGGGAGAGATGGAATTACGCACAATGTCACACCCACGTCATGATGCGTCTCACAATCCAAACATTTGCATCAAAAATAATTAAACATGGCATGGTGTGGAGTACCTGTCACCTCAGGTGAGTGGATGCAGATGGTGCGAGGAGATCCTTCTTCCTAACTATCCTCTAAATGACTTTAACACACTTTACACTACCCGGGGTCTTTCCCTGCCAATCCATTGGCCAACTTACACTATGGGTTCTAAAAACCAATTCCCATTGACCAAACTGTGGTGCTTCTCAATTTGGGGTCTCACTCCCCCGATTCATCTCCCGGTGCCTTCGCACAATTTCTGGGCTGCGACGTGTAGCTCTCCCAGCAGGTCTACCCACCTGCACACCTCCACCACTGCAGTTGCCACCCGAGCTTACCTAGCTCCTCACCCTAACCTAACTAACTGGGGAAGGCCCTCTCCTGGCTCTGTCACCCCTTGGTGCCCTCTGGCACTGGGCTACCCGGGTCCGTCCTCCGGATCCTCGGGCCCCATCCACAACAACTACTACCGGCTCCCAGAGCCCACCTGCGGCCTCACCTGGCCGACATCCTCACAGTGGTGGAGCGCCCAACCAACTACACACACTAACAGGCTACACGCCCAGCCATTTCCACAACACTAATGCACCCATCCAAAGACCATTCTTTCACCCGCACCACAGATGCCAATATCCAACCACAATTTACCTGTACCCTCTACCTAACACTTACACTACCCGCCCCGGGTATCCGTGATGGGGGTCCACTCTTCCCCCATTCACACCTTCGCACCATCCACTCCACTCCACAATTTCTACCATACTCACTCCACGACCATCCATTCCAATACTCCATTTATTCCACACTACCATTTATTCCACACAGCCACATACACCTGTTGTTGCACACCTGTGCCCTCACACCTGGTGCCACCTGCACCCTCCTTTCTTCCTGGACCATTTGGTCAACACAACACGCAATCACCACTACTCCCTCATACACTGCTCCACACACCTGTTCAGTTGCACACCTGTGCAATCACACCTGTTCAATCACACCTGTTCAATCTTCAAACACACGGCATCATCTCAGCTAACTACTCCCCTCTGAAACTTGCGCTTCCCAGTCGTCCCTTTAAACTATTGCGCTCCCACGTCAATATCATCCACACTAAACTACCTGCGTCCCCACTACAGGTATCAGTCACTAACTAATCTTAGCGTCACCTAATGTCATCTTCGCTAGATCCCTAACAATATAACCTAACCCACCCGGGCTAGTTTTCACTGCCATACACCCCATAATCTATAGCGCATTTGCCCCACTTGTGAGAGATGGCAAGGTTGCCATCCCACCACATCGGGGCATTTCCCACTACCAATTTTGCTCAGCAAATTTCAACAAATCAAAAATTTGCCAATCACTGCTCATCATCTGCCAATCACTACTGCCAATCCTTTGCCAATCATCAAATTTTGTTTTTTTCTAATTTTGGGGCCAAAACACTATCCTCATCACCCGTCTACTTATTAGATCCTCTCGGTGCACCGTGACATCATTAAACTCGGTTCGTAAAGCCGAGCAATGAATTCGGGTGGTTTGGTCGCCTGCAGGTTGAATCCGTCCGGCTTTTGGTTCAAGGGAGGTGGTTTGGTTGGACCGAGATTCCACGCACCATCTCGGCGCGGCACCTTGCGGTCCCGGGCCCGATGGCTCAATCTCTCCCGGTCGGAACCCCGTCCCCACGAGGGGGCACCGTTCCGCCTCCTCCCACTCGCCCTTGAACCGGACCGGTCGCCTCGCCCGCCAAAGCCCGGACTCGACCGTGCGGGGCGGGGCCAAGCCCGAATCGGCAACGACGCTTCGAAGAGAAGCGACGCAGCTTCGATCCGCGCCGGGCCCTGCATCCAACAAAGCACGCCGCGCCCCGAGCGCTCGCATCAGCTATCCGTCGCCCTAACCGCTAACCCGGTTACCGTCGATGCTTTACTTGCATGCTCACACGCATACGCTACCCCTTTCACCCTCACAAAACCCGGCGTTCCAACGCCGTCCGTACATTCCACCAACGCTATCCCTGTTACACACCACGGTACACTCATTCCGCTCACCGACTTGGTCACACACCTGACCACCGAACACCTTGGCACACATTCGTCGCTCGCACACCTCACCAACACACCTCTTCGCGCCCCTTTCTCGGTCACCTCCTTTGTGACAATCACAGGTGTGCTCTCACCCGCACACCCAACCACGTGCCTCACTACCAATTCCAGCGTGCATTCCCACTCACGCTCTACCATACCAGGTGTGCATCCTTCCATTCCAGGTGTACATCCTCGCTCACCTGTCACAACCAACTCACGCTCCGTGTCACTCTCACTACTCTCACCTCCACTCTCGGTCACGCACTCACCTTTACTCTCGACAGCACACTCTTTCCTCATGCACCTGTCCGTTACACACCTTTCTCGCGCACACTCTTCCGCACATTGTCCCGTTACACCCTCTGTAACACTCACCACAGGCATGCATTCTCCCTTACTCTTGACAGCATGCGCTTTCCCCATGCACCCGTCCGTTACACACCTTTCTCGCGCATCCTCTTGCGCACACTTTTTCATTACTTCCTCCGTAACACTCACCACACCGCGCTTCCCTGTGCTCCCTCGCACACGCGCTACGACCGACTCACTCCTGACGGCACACTCACTCCTCGGCGTGCACTTTTTCCTCACACACCCCATGGTCGGACATTCTCGCACACCTCTTTTTTCGCACACCTGACCTTTCGCACACTTCACCAACGGCCTCTCACGAACACCCGGATCCAAACCAATCCCCAAGCCGACTGAAGCTTTCCTCACATCATATACATTGCCACTCACCTCCGTACCTCGTCTCCGCACCTCCTTTGCCACCTGCAAACTCTTTATTTGGTTAGTGAGCATCACATCATGAGTTGAGCACCGACCTTGCACATATTCCATCACCTCCTCCTGGATTTCTCTTTTAGTTTCTGTTCGTCCCTTCTTAATTTCACTCACCTCTTCTTCCACTTCCTCTAATTTTTGTTTAACCTCTTTTATTTCTTGGTGCGTCTCTTCAAGTTCGTCCTCTAAGGCTACCGTGACCGTCTCTATGTGCATCCTCACCTGCCGGTCCTTTGTCTCCATTATCTCTGTCACCTCGTCCACCCTCATTGTCAGTTCCTCACGTACCATCTGACATTGCCTCTGTGTCGCTATCAAGTCATTTTTAATTTCTTTTTGTGTCGCCTTTAACCCTCCGAGTACTGCAGTGTTCCTTTGAACCTGCTCCACTAACTTCGTTTGTCCCTCTGTCAGCTGTTCCACCTCCTCCGTCAGATCTTCTATTCCCCCTTGTAACCTAGCCGTATTATTCCTCACCTCTTTCTCCATACGCTTTTCACCTCGCTTTACCTCCTCGCGTAGCCCCGAGACCTCCTCACCCACACCTCGTCGTATCTCCTCCTTCATCTCCTCCCTTTCTTTTGTAGATGCCACCCTCATCTGTCCCAATTCATCCCTCTGAGCATCCAATTTGGTTTCTACCCCGATTTTTACCTCCTCTATCTGCTCTCCCATTTGTTTAATTTCTCGGGCGGATTGCTCCCCTATCTCCCGCAATTTGTCCTCCATCCTATTTTCTAATCCCATTAACCCATTTTTCACCCCCTCTAACTGATTCTCCTGGGCAGCCATTCTATTTTCCACCCCCGTTAACCCATGTTTTAATCCCTCACCGGTACCCCTCGCTTCGTCCCTCATTACCCCCATTTGGCCCCCTATCCTGTTTTCCATCCCTTTGAAATTATCGTCTGTTTTTACCATAAAGGCCATCATCTGTTTCATAAACAGGTTCAAATCCATTGGCATCTCGGGTTCGGCTACCGCGACCATGGGCGCGGCTAAATTTGGTGCCGCAACAACCATGTGCGCGAGGACGCCATCTTGTGCACCTGATACACCCTCAACCGCCTCCTCATCGCTCCCCTCCATTTGATCCTGGATTACTCCTAACCCCTCTATCTCTCCCACCGGCATCCCGTCGCCTTGACCAGCCATGGCGCGATTTCAAAGTTCAGGTTTTGTAAAACAAAACAAATTTCGGCCGCTCCAAATTTTGATCAAATTTTTTTTTTTTTGATGTTTTTTTTTTAAAAAAATTGGTTCGGGCCCCGAATCTCACTCCCAGACACCAATTGTTACTGATCGCGGATTAAGATGTTATTTACCGAGCGGTGGTATTGCCGCGACCGTTACAGGATCCCTGACTCACCCGATTCACCCAGAACTTTGGCCGTATCGCACCACAGCTGCCCAATCTGGGAAAAGACTGAAACGACGAAATGCAAGAGGAAAAGGAATAAAACGAATAGACGGACAGAAGAGTAATTTGATTTATTATTCACACAAGCAAAAAGGAGCAATCAAGGTTTATTTACAACACATAAGACGCAGGTGACACAGTGCAAATTTTAGCTTACCTACAGACTTAATTAAATACCCAGGGACAGAACAAACAAAACAAACTCACGTATACAAGAAGGGTGGAAAGGCAGGAGGTGGATGGCTGGAGGGAGAGGAAAGGTCCAAGGGGGTCCTGCAGCTCAACCGGCGCGTTTAGCAGCCGCCGTTCCTTTACGGTCCTGCTCCAAACCGCCGTTCAGGCCCCCTTTGGCTGTTGGGTGTTCTTGCTGCTGCGGCCTCCGTCCGCTGCGTTCCCAGGACTTGTCTGACTCGTTGGTCCAAACCCTCAACTCTTTCTTGGTCCCTCACTCTTTACCACCGACTCCTCACCGCAACCAACGCAACCACTTGACCACCACCTCTACTGACTGACTCTTCACCACTCTCCACTTGACGACCGACTCTCAACCAACTCAGACCAACTCACAACTCACTTCCGTTCGCGCCTTTTATAGCGCCTCCAGCGATTTAGCCGCCGGCGTTTTGGACACGCCCATCGGGGTGCTCACCTCGGCCCTGGTTGGTCGCGCGACCCTCGGGCTCCGCCCTTGATGACAACGGGCGGGCACGCCCCTCTTCGACGAGGTGGAGACACGCCTTTCTTCCCGACTCGAGCACATGGTCAATGGTGGTTTTTGGAGGGGAGGTGATTGCGAATCGACGGCTCAGCAATGACGAGAGGGGATGTAATATGGAAATGGAGGTTTTGGGGATGGGAAGGAAAGGGAGATTTTGGGGATGGGAAGGAAAGGGGATCTATTCTCTTTCACTGGTGCAATGGAGTACTTCAATTAATGGGAGACACAGCCTTACCCTAAAACACAGAATAAGAGATAACTACCAACAGGCGTATTCTGTTACTTGGCTGATGTGTATGCTCGTGGACTAATTATGGGATGCCCTTTCACCTTTACACAGCTCCGGAGGTAGGGGGGCGCAGAATAACCAATAATAATAATAGTACAGCACACAATCAAAAAAATATACAGTCCTCATCTCCGCAACAATATAATTCAATGTAGTTAAAGAATTAAAGAGGTTTAAAGGTGTATAAATAAAATTACTTCCGTGTTTTACCACAATTTCCCCAGTATATATTACACCACCTATCTAACACGTCACATTAGTTATTCGTGCCTATTGTTTGTGTCCTTTATGACGTCCTTAAAAACAGAAAGTTTCCTGCTTTGGGATTATTTTCGATTTTGTTTGAATGCCAGACAGGCAGACAGAGTAAAAAAAATCACACCCATGTCCAAAGGAAGCGGTTCCGTTTGGTATTTTTAAGCGGTGAAACCGCTTCAATATTTGGATATGTCCGCCTCTCAAAAAAATGAAGAAGAAGAACCTTTCTAACCCAACGTGTTTATTTCTAACTAGCCGAAACCCGTGGAACATCCACGGAAGGGAGGATGTGGTGTATGGATAGAGTGTACCATTATGGATGGCATAGGGGATTTGCTTGTCCGAGTAAGAGTTAGGAAGAAAGATGAGAATGAAGAGTGCGTATATGAACAACGATCGCCGACACCGGCACAAATGCATGCTCTGGATTGTCCAATCAGCGGACGGCTTGCTTCGCCTTCGCCCAGCAGACGCCAATATGATGGCGTCGTAAGATGGCGTCGTATCGGCAGTTAATCGGATGCTTTTGGGCCCCAACGTCGGCTAATTCAGATTTTTCGAGTATGGCTGTACGTGATAAACAAAGAGCGCGGTTCGTAGATCGTAAATCCATTAGTGCCGTGGGCATCGGGTCACTGGGTGCGGCGTAAAAGGGATAACAAAGTCGAGTCCTTACGCTATTATTATATCGACTAGCCGAAACCCGTGGAACAACCACGGAAGGGAGGATGTGGTGTATGGATAGAGTGTACCATTATGGATGGCATAGGGGATTTGCTTGTCCGAGTAAGAGTTAGGAAGAAAGATGAGAATGAAGAGTGCGTATATGCACAACGATCGCCGACACCGGCACAAATGCATGCTCTGGATTGTCCACTCAGTGGACGGCTTGCTTTCGCCTTCGCCTGTCCAATCAGCGGACGGCTTGCTTCGCCTTCACCCAGCAGATGCCAATACGATGGCGTCGTAATATGGCGTCATATCAGCAGTTAATCGGATGCTTTTGGGTCCCAATGTCGGCTAATTCAGATTTTTCGAGTACGTCTGTACGTGATAAACAAAGAGCGCGGTTCGTAGATCGTAAATCCATTCGTGCCGTGGGCATCGGGTCACTGGGTGCGGCGTAAAAGGGATAACAAAGTCGAGTCCTTATGCTATTATTATATAGATTATTATATAGATAGCTCTTAAAGGTCCACAGCCACGGATTCTCACTTAAAATGCATTTGATGTCATCTAAATGTCTTTTTATGGTGAATTCAAATATGGCATTGATTTTTTGTTATATTCACTCTGAAACATTAAAAATGAAAGAAACCGAACCACTTGGGAACGCCCCTAAAAATTCTGCCCCATACCTCAAAGCCGATGACGTAATCCATGTGACGTCACCTCCAGAACGCAGCTCGCTCGCAAGCATGCTCCACGTGCATTTGCTTGATACAAAACAAACACTTATTTTAACTCCGATTTACAATCCGTTTCCACTTTTAGTGAGAAGTAGGGGTCTGTGCAACCATTCATAAACTTTATTTGGTGCAAATCGGATAATTTTTAGCCGAGTTACCTCAGACCGCGAGTTGTTATTTATATATTAATTCACACATAGTTGAGTACGTGCAGGCCGCTCCACGGAGCGACCTTGGGGCCTTGTTTTAACTCCGATTTACATTCTGTTTCCACTTTTAGTGAGAAGTAGAGGTCTGTGCAACCATTCATAAACTTTATTTGGTGCAAATCGGATAATTTTTAGCCTAGTTACCTCAGACCGCGAGTTGTTATTTATATTGTGGCGGACACGAAAGCCCACTGGCATGGTGACATCATTCCGTGCACCAAGTGGGCGGCGGCCACGCCCGAGGGGTAGGCGTGGCCTCAGGATATACACTGGGCGCGCAGCCCGGAGCGCGCCAGTGCTACAGTGAGCTCTTTTAATAAAGACTCTTAAACTCACCGCGTTGTCCGCTTCCTTCTTGTTGTGCAAGCAAGCGCGCGTAGCACCGCGCTTCATTTGGTGACCCTCCGACATTCTGGTCAGCCGTCGCTGACCACCCGAATACGCCATCGCAATGGCAAACAACGCGGTCCAAATGAAACTCCCCGAGTTCTGGGAGACGCAAGCCGAAGTCTGGTTCCTGCAGGCAGAAGCCCAGTTCCGACTTCGAGGCATCATGGTGGACGAGACCAGGTACTGCCACGTGGTCGCTTCCCTCGGGCCTGGCACGGCCGGCCGCGTCGTGTCGGTCCTGAGGAACCCACCGGCCGACGGCAGGTACGAGGCGATCAAGCGTCTCCTCCTCGCCACGTTCGGGCTCACGGTGGACGCTCTGGCCGACCGCCTCCTGGACCTCCCCGAGCTCGGTGACACGTGACCGTCGGTCCGCATGGACCATATGCTGTCGTTGTTGGGCGACGAAACCCCGGACGCTCTATTCCGGGCGTTGTTTCGACGCCAGCTGCCGGCACGAGTCCACCTCCCGTTGGCCGGTTCTGCGACGACGGAACCCTGGGCTCTCGCTGCAGAGGCCGACAGGTTATTCGCGGCTTTGGACACCCAGGCGAGTTTTGGCACGGCCGTCGAGGCTATCGGGGCTGATGATGATGCTGATGCACCACACCTCGTGGATCTCGAGGCTGATGTGCATTTCGTGTCCGCCGCCACGCCCCACCCACCACCGCCGCCACCGCAAAGAAAACCGCGGCCTCCGCCGCCGCAGCCGCCCACCTGGTGTTTCTTCCACGCCAAGTTCGGCCACGAGGCTTGGCAGTGTCGCCCGCCATGCTCATTCGGCAGGTCGGGAAACGGGCGAGCCGACGCTCGGTGGCGGCTTTGAGCATCGGCAATTCAAACAGCCTCCTGTACATAACGGACACCTTGTCCGGGCGCCGTTACCTGTGCGACACGGGAGTGCAGATGAGTGTCGTGCCTGCCGGTATGTCCGACAAGCAAACCGCGGGCCGAGGTCCCGCGCTGCTTGCGGCCAATGGTATGTCTATACGCACGTACGGAAAACGCTGTCTCTCTCTGCGGTTCGGAGGGCAGGTTTTCCGTTGGTCGTTCGTTACGGCCGACGTGCCTATAGCACTGCTCGACGCGGACTTCTTATGTGCTAATGGATTACTGGTGGATGTAAAGCGCAGAAGGCTTGTCCAGGCTGAGACGTTCAGCTCGCTCGTGTGCATGCTGCCCGGCTCGTTGAGCAGCTCACAGAGCGGCTCATCGAGCGGCTTGCTGAGCGGTTCAGTTCCGGCCAGGTTCATCTGTACGCTTCCGGCAGCGGCCGAATTCGCCTGCCTCCTCGCGGGTTTCCCGGCCCTCACGCGGCCCACTTTCTCGGCGGGGGCCGTCAAACACGGGGTGGAACACCACATCCCCACCGCCGGGCCACCGGTCTACGCCCAGGCACGCCGCCTTGAGCCGACGAAGCTCGCCGTAGCTAAAGCGGAGTTCGCTATGCTGGAGCGGCTCGGCATCGTGCGGCGCTCCGAGAGCACGTGGGCGTCCCCGCTCCACATCGTGCCCAAGCCCGGCGGGGGATGGCGACCGTGCGGGGACTACCGGCGCCTCAACGACGCCACCACCCCCGACCGCTACCCCGTCCCCCACATCCAGGACTTCTCCACCCCGTTGGCGGGGATGTCCTTCTTTTCAAAGGTGGACCTCGTACGCAGCTACCATCAGGTCCCTGTCAGGCCGGAGGACATCCCGAAGATGGCTGTCATCACGCCATTCGGGCTTTTCGAATTTCTTCGGATGCCCTTCGGTTTGAAAAATGCAGCTCAGGCGTTCCAGCGCCTAATGGACAGCGTCTTGCGCGGCTTGGATTTTTTGTACGTCTACCTGGACGACATCCTCGTTGCCAGCGCGTCCTGGGAAGAGCACCTTCATCACCTCCGCACGCTCTTCGAACGCCTGGGCCAGCATGGCCTCATCGTGAACCCCGCCAAGTGCCGGTTCGGCGTCACCGGCATCGACTTTTTGGGGCACCGCGTCACCAGGCACTGGGCCGTCCCCCTACCGGCCAAGGTGGAGGCGGTGAAGGGGTTTCCGCGCCCCCGCACGATCAAGGGGCTCCAGGAGTTCCTGGGCATGGTAAACTTTTACCATCGGTTCCTGCCCCGCATCGCCCAGCTCCTGCGCCCCTTACACGAGGCCCTTCGAGGGAAGCCGGGCAAAGGTGACGTTACCTGGACTGAGCAGATGGACGTGGCGTTCTCAGGCGCAAAGCTCGCCTTGGCCAACGCCACCATGCTCGCGCACCCGGCGCCCATTGCACCAATCGCCTTCACCTCCGACGCCTCGGACTACGCGGTGGGCGCGGTGTACGAGCAATGGGTGCGTGGTGCCTGGCAACCGCTGGCGTTCTTCAGCCGGCAGCTTCGCCCGCCCGAACGCCGTTACAGTACCTTCGACTGCGAGTTGCTTGGGCTTCACGTGGCGGTCAGGCACTTCCGCCATCTGCTCGAGGGCCATGCGTTCACGGCCTTCGTCGACCACAAGCCGCTGGTTTTCGCGATGGGCAAGGCCGCCGAGCCGTGGTTGGCCCGGCAACAGCGTCACCTCGCGGCCGTGTCCGGGTACACGACGGACATCCGGCACGTTGCGGGAAAGGACAACCCGGTGGCCGATTGCCTTTCCCGGGCCGTCGCCCACGCAGACCACCTTGGCATCGACTATGCCCGGATGGCGGCGGACCAGGCCGCCGACCCCGGGGTCCAGGCCCTGCGGACCGCCGTCACTGGCCTCCGCGTCACCGAGGTGCCCTTCGAAGGCGCGGGCATGGCCCTCGTTTGCGACGTCTCCCTTGGGCGGCCTCGCCCCATCGTGCCCGCAGGCTGGCAGCGCCAGGTTTTTGACGCCATCCACGGCCTGTCCCACCCGGGCACGAAGGCCTCCCAGAGGTTGGTTGCCGACAAGTTTGTCTGGAATGGCCTCCGGAAGGCCGTCCGCAGCTGGACCAGGATGTGCATCGCGTGCCAGCGCACGAAGGTGCACCGGCATACCCAGGCCCCATTGGCCCCGTTTACGGTGTCGGCACGTACGTTCGACCACGTGCACGTGGACCTGGTGGGACCTCTGCCCCCCTTGCGGGGTTTCACCCATGTCCTTACCATGGTGGACCACACCACCCGGTGGCCGGAGGCCGTGCCTTTGGTGGCGACGATGGCGGCAGATATCGCGCAGGCGTTCATCGCCACCTGAGTCGCCCAGTTCGGCGCCCCCTCGGACATCTCGTCCGACCGCGGCCCCCAGTTCACCTCGGAGCTCTGGGCCGCGGTCGCGCGGGGTCTCGGGGTCCAGCTACACCGAACCACGGCCTACCACCCCCAGGCCAACGGCCTGTGCGAGCGGTTCCACCGCTCATTGAAGGCCGCGCTCCGGGCCACCCTCCGCGATGGCGGCTGGGTCGACAGGCTCCCCTGGGTCCTGCTGGGCCTCCGGACGGCGCCCAAGGAGGACCTGCGCGCATCCGCGGCGCAGTTGGTCTTTGGACAACCGCTGCGGGTGCCGGGCGAGTTCCTCCCCGACCCCACGGCACCTTGGTCCACGGCGCATGAGCGCTCCGCGCTGCAGGAGACCGCCCGGAGGTTCGCCCCGGTGCCGACGGCGCACCACGGGCACCCACCCACGCACGTCGCCCCTGAGCTTCGCACTGCGGAGTATGTCTTCATCCGGCACGACGCCCACTGCGGCCCCCGTACGACGGGCCTTTCCGCGTGCTGGAGACCGGGGTGAAATACTTCACTTTGGACATCGGCGGTACTCTCGACCGCATCTCAGTGGATCGAATCAAGCCGGCCCACCTCGACGTGGACCACCCACCGCCAGTGGCTCGGCCCCCGTGTCGGGGCCACCCCCCGGCAGGAGGACCACCGGCACCGCCCAGCACCACCGGCACGCCGCCCCCCGGTCCGGCACCCATCCCGGGTACAGCCGGGGGCATCCCAGCTGGCATCCCTGCACCCCGGACACCGCCGGTCGCCAGAGGGCGCTTCGGCCGGGTCATCCGTTTGCCCCGCAAACTGGCCCTCCAGGTGCGCGGGAATCCTGGGGGGGCGCGTGTGGCAGACACGAAAGCCCACTGGCGTGAGGGCATCATTCCACGCACCAAGTGGGCGGCGCCCACGCCCGAGGGGTAGGCGTGGCCTCAGGATATACACCGGGTGCGCAGCCCGGAGCGCGCCAGTGCTACAGTGAGCTCTTTTAATAAAGACTCTTAAACTCACCACGTTGTCCGCTTCCTTCTTGTTGTGCAAGCAAGCGCGCGTAGCACCGCGCTTCAATATATTAATTCACACATAGTTGAGTACGTGCAGGCCGCTCCAAGGAGCGACCTTGCGGCCTTGTTTTAACTCCGATTTACATTCTGTTTCCACTTTTAGTGAGAAGTAGGCGTCTGTGCAACCATTCATAAACTTTATTTGGTGCAAATCCATGTGCAACCATTCATAAACTTTATTTGGTGCAAATCGGATAATTTTTAGCCGCGTTACCTCAGACCGCGAGTTGTTATTTATATATTAATTCACACATAGTTGAGTACGTGCAGGCCGCTCCACGGAGCGACCTTGCGGCCTTGTTTTAACTCCAATTTACATTCTGTTTCCACTTTTAGTGAGAAGTAGGGGTCTGTGCAACCATTAATAAACTTTATTTGGTGCAAATCGGATAATTTTTAGCCGAGTTACCTCAGACCGTGAGTTGTTATTTATATAATTCACACATAGTTGAATACGACCCGAGAATCGCAACGTCACTCCATTTAACTTTATTAAAATGACGATAAAGACGTTTCCTTATATATCCTAATTTAAAATGTTCAAGGGAATAAAAAGACCATTTGGTTCACACCACTCGACTGTCCAATCAGCGGACGGCTCGCATCGCCTTCGCCCAGCAGGGATCATCGCCTTCGCCCATGATCTCTCCATACAGGTTGCTTCTGACAAACCAGACGTGATCTGCTTAACAGAAACTTTCCTCCTTCATGATGTCTCTGATTCCTTGGTATCTCTCCCAGGTTACTCCCTCCTCCGGTATGATAGACCTGAGCCTCGTCCTGGAGGGGGGGGGGGGGGGGGGTTGCTATCTTTATAAAAAACTCTCTTCCTCACTCGCCCTGCACTGCCCTCTCTCCACCTCACCCCCAGGAATACCTTTGGCTACGGCTTCCCCTTCGCTTCCACCTTTTGTTCATATGTGTGTTGTACCGTCCACCAAACAGTGATGACTCCATCTACATCTCGCTGTCTGATAACATGGACCAACTTCTATCTACCCATCCCAACTCTCTCTTCCTCATATGTGGTGATTTCAATTGTCACCAAGCCAGTTGGCTGGGTGTGGGTACCTCTCTCACCAGCCATGGCTCTTCAGCAAAGGACTTCTGTGACTCACTGGGACTGACACAATCTGTCAATTTCCCGACCTGGATCTCAATCAATGGAGCATCTTCTCTTCTGGACTTGGTTATGACTAACTTCCCTGAAAATGTCTGCTGCTCTTCTTCTGCTCCAATCGGCTCATCTGATCATGTGCTTGTTAAAGTGGACATCTCTCTGACCATTCTCAGAGAGCCTCCTCAGCGTCGACGAGTCTGGCGTTTCACTCAGGCCAACTGGCATGGTCTTCAAGCAGCCATCAATCATCTGGACTGGTCTCCCATCTCTACCGCCTCTGACATCAACTCATCCTGGGAATTCTTCCAAAGTAAACTGCTCTCTCTCATGCACAGATTTATCCCATCTCGTCTTCAGTTGTCATACCCTTCCTCCCGTCCATGGTACACGGAATCTTGTGGTGAGGCTATTGCCCAGAAACAACTTGCTTTCGTCTCCTGGAAAGCAAATCCAACGGAAGGAAATCTCATTTCCTTTCACAAAGCCCGAAACAAGTGTGTGTCCACCCTCAGGAGAGCCAGGAAACAATATCTATCCGTTCTCAGGACAGAACTCTCTTATCTGTCTCCCTCTTCCAAATCCTGGTGGCGTCTGGTCAAATCTGTTTCTGGTGTTTGTTCCCCCTCCATCCCCTCCCTCACCTCAAATGGCCACACGGCTGACTCCACGCGTGAAAAAGCTGAATGCCTCAACTCTGTGTTTGCCTCTAAATCTTGTGTCCCAAACCCATCCCTCTCTGTACCCACCGTACCCAGTCGTACCCAGCTGCTCCTGGACTCTGTGTCCTTTCCTCCTGACAAGGTGGAAAAGTTTCTGTCAACCCTCGTCTCTGATTCTGCAACTGGACCTGACGGCATCAGCCCACGGGTCCTAAAATCTTGTTCTTCCGCTCTTTCACTCCCTCTCTCTGTCCTCTTCACACTCTCTTTTGCTCAAGGTCATCTGCCATCTGCTTGGAAATCTGCCAACATCATCGCTTTGCACAAAAAAGGTGCAAAAACAGATCCTAGCAACTACAGACCAATCAGCCTTCTCTCAATTATCAGTAAAGTCATGGAATCCATCATTGCTTCAGATATGAAATCTTTCCTCTTCTCCAATGGCTTGATCTCTGATCATCAATTTGGTTTCAGACCTGGTCACTCTACTCTGGACATGCTGCTTCTGCTTTCTCAGCAATGGATGGAGGTCCTCAATGCCAAACAGGAAATTCGAGCTGTCTCCCTTGACATATCACGTGCCTTCGATACGGTCTGGCACCCCGCCCTGCTCACCAAACTCTCCTCTGTTGGTATCCATGGAAGTCTCCACGCATGGCTGGCGGACTTCCCCTCTAGTCATAGTCAACGTGTGGCACTGAATGGGTTTCTCTCATCTCCTCCTCCTGTTCAGGCTGGAGTTCCCCAAGGCAGTGTTCTGGGCCCTGTGCTTTTTCTGGTCTTCATCGATGATCTCCCCGACTCTCTTGAAAATCCTCTCTATCTCTTTGCTGATGACTCTACTCTCTGTCGCTCCATTCTTCATCCCTCAGATCGACAGTCTGCAGCCTCCTCACTCTCTGCAGACCTGGACAAAATCACAGACTGGGCAAACAAGTGGAACATGTCTTTCAATCCTGACAAATCTCACACTCTTACAATGTCTCTCCGAAAAGACCGACTGGACAACCCTCCCATCTACTTTCCGAATAATCCTCTCCAAGAAGTTCTGTCACTCAAACTTTTGGGTCTCACTATCTGCCATGATCTTTCCTGGGAAAACCACATTTCAAATCTGGCCTCCAAAGCCAGTCGCCGACTGGGCATCCTCCGTCGTGCGAAGTCCTTCCTTGGCACACCTGAGCTCCTCACCACGTACAAGGCTTTCATCCGCAGCTCAATGGAATACTGCTCTCCCCTCTGGGCTGGTGCTCCTGCCTCACACCTAGCTCGTCTTCACGCTGTTGAAAGCAAAGCATTCAGAATCATTGGAATCTCCCGCGATGAAGCTAACTCCAAGGGCCTTTCACTCACTCACCGCAGGCAGGTTGGTGGTCTTTCCGTCTTCTACCGACTCCTCTCTGGCCTTGCCCCCCCCCCCCCCCCAGCTCTCTCTGGGCTCTGTCCCGCAAATATTCCTACAGGTCGCACAAGATCTGCCTGCAACCCTCTTATGGTTAAACTGCCAAAATCAAGACTCTCTGCTCACCTTCGCTCCTTCATTCCTCTTTTCTCCTGCCTCTGGAACAAACTCCCTCACTCTCTTCAATCCCACTCCACCCTCCAGGTCTTTAAAACAGCTGTTCACCACCATCTCTTATCTTCCCCCATCCAAAACCTTGATCTTTTCTATCCCCGATAATTTCACCCCAATTCCACTTTTTGAAATACCAACTTCTGACCTGGAAGTCCATGGTGTCCTTGTGTTTTATACTTTTCCCACCCCTTCCCACGCCTCCTCCCCCCGAGCCCTCTCCCTCCCACACATCTCCCTGCTCTCAAATGTTGTGTGCTCTCAAGTGTTTGTGTGCTTCCCATTCTCTTGTCTTCCGCTCCCCCTTTTTATATATTTTGTTTGTCTGGTTGATTTGTTTGTGAAGTAAATGTCAGCTCTTTCACGAGCCTCGATTCAGTATACAAAAAAAAAAAAAGCAGACGCCAATGCGATGGCGTCGTAAGATGGCGTCGTATCGGCCGTTAATCGGATGCTTTTGGGCCCCAAAGTCGACTAATTCCGATTTTTCGAGTCTGGCTGTACGTGATAAACAAAGAGCGCGTTTCGTAGATCGTAAATCCATTAGTGCTGTGGGCATCGGGTCACTGGGTGCGGCGTAAAAGGGATAACAAAGTCGAGTCCTTACGGTATTATTATATCGATGGGTCCAAAAGAGTAATTCTAAGGGGTGTTAAAGGGTAATTTTAATGGGTTCTGAAAGGTAATTCTAAAGGGTTTTAAAGGTAAGTATAATGGGTTATAAAAGGTGATTCAAAAGAGTAATTCTATAGGATAATTATAAGGAGGTTTAACAGGTAATTCTATAGGATAATTCAAGTGCTTATCTGACATAATTTTGGAAAATGTTTGTGAAGAAGAAGAAGAGAAATTGGTTCTGATGAAGAAGAAGAACACGTCGTGCATTCCTGAGAGATGTGAAGGTAGTGAAGCATTTTCACATGATTTTACATGCTTTTAAAGGAAGAAGTGTTTATATTTAATGAAGATTCAGTTTGGAGATATTGAAAAAGAGGGGGGGGGGGGGAAGAATGTTAGAATAGGAAGTACAGGCAGAATTAAGGAAATTCAAGTGGAATTAGATCGCTGCAGAGTTGTAAAATAATTTTTTTGTTGTTGTTTTGATTTTTTGAAGTGAGGAGGGAAAATAAGATAATGTTGAGGAGGTAGAAGTAAAATATTTGGGAGGAAGGAAGCAAAACAAGGAACACGGGGACACAGAATTTTCACACTTTCTATCCGAGGAGCATCTAAATTATGCCTTGAATAACCCAAAAACGATTTTAACAGATATAGACAAACAAGTTATGATCTAACATGAAATATTGGAAGGAATATGACAGAAACACATGGACGAAGATATAACAGAAAAACACGACTGATCCGGTTTGGAAAACTTGGCTTTAATGAGGGGTGGAATTGGAAGCTGTAGATTTGACGGGCACATGGAAAAATTCCTCGAACCGGACCCGAAAGTTGATGATGACACACTCTCTCTATCTGCAATGTCGCTGCAGTTGATTTAATCACACACGGGTTCACCATGATTTACATGATTTACTGATGATCCAAAGACAAAGAAACAACGCAACGTCCGCCATTATGTGGTCGACAGTCGGGCAGGTGTCCTGAGATGCTGCGCAGATGTCCTGAGATGACGTCATGTGGCAAGATCCTGGCAAACGAGCATGCCTGAAAAGTGTAAAAAATAGCACATAGGCTAGCTTCGTGCTATTTTACCTAAGGACAGTGTTCGGTACTCGGAACAACTTGTTAAACCTTCTTCTGTCATAATTCGGCCTTTTATAAACCCCTTGCGCTCTCACCCGAAAGAGTACATCCGAGTGTCACTCTTACTCAACATGGTCGTGGGGAATACCGGCTCTGGGTCAGCATTTTAGTGAGGAAGTACCGAAAGGATCTTTGTAAGGCGTGAAAGATTGCGGTAAGTGAGAGAGTAGAGATCATCCACTGATTTGTGGTTTTGTTGTTGCTGTCCAGAAATGGTCAACGGCAGCTTCAGCAGTCGGGTCAAAGCAAGGCAGATGATGATCAGGATCAACACGGCAGGTTATGTGCTCTAATTAATGTATCATTATCTTCAGGACTCTCAATCATGAATCGCTTGCCAAGGTGAACACAATGTCTTCAGAAGAGCTGCAAGCAAGCTTGTGAGGGTTTTCTTCTTTCGTTTGCAGCACAAGGCTGCAGGGTAGTATCATTGGCTGAGGACATAGCTGTGCCATAGATGCAATGCCCCTCTGTGGGTAGGGCAGGAATTAGGAACTTGTTCAGGGTGTCGGCAATAGCTTGTCTACTCTTTGCGAAGTATCTTTAACGACTGCCAACCTACGCCGGCAGATGGGACGCCCAGTTGAATGTCCATCCGAAGGCACACACATTGATGAATCACCCTGCCAGTGGAAGCGCCGGGATGACAGTTTATGGCTGGATCTGGATTAGAACCCAGGCTAGACAACTTAGAGTCCCACATCCTCATCTTCCCACGACTAAAGAAGAAAGGGGGTCGGAGTGATCACTTTAGGCCTGATAGAATCAGCCAAGTACCCTCAAAAAAGTGCCGGCATTTGCTCAAGCACGCTTCAAGTTCGGCCAGTGTGAGTCTGGAAAAGGGCTGTGAACCTGGTTAGCAGCCACAGAGCGAACGGCACAAACCTACAGGTGAGCGTTGGGTCTGGACTGCTGAGGGAAGAAGCCGCTCGCTGCACAGTTGTTGTTATGCTCCAATGCCATTTACCAAAGTATGCAATTGATTGTTGAAAGTTTTTATTGGGTGGGGAATATCTCTGGATCATGATGGTCAATCATGAGAGTGTGAGATGGCAAGTCCATTCCCAGTATTATCCAGGATGACCCTGGAAGTTTGGCAACTATGCACACTTGCTTAGGGGAATGGTGATGGAAGGGAATAGCAGGTTGCAAAAAAGTTGATGTTTGGTTTCTGAGACCGATATGCTCAATTGCACAGTAACTTGCAATACCTGTGATCAATCGTGGTGTCTTATTGGAACACTTTCTGTCTCAGTGCCCGTTTCTCGTATTGGTGTCTGCTTCCTGAACCTGATAATGATAGGATACCATAAGTGGCCATTGGTATATCATGAAAACTAATTGTGAAGTCTTGCAGACATTATATTCTGCTCTTATAGGAAGATGCAGGGCTGGCAGGATGACCTGGAGGTACGCACGCTCTCCGCTACGAAGTCTATTCTGAGATGGAACCTTGAACCTGCTATAAACTCTCATCCTGGTGTTTCACAGGTGCTGTGATTTATCAGTGTGTGTGCCATCCCTTGGATGGACGATAAACTGAGTGTCCCATCTGTCGACATTAATTGGTGGACATTAAAGATCCCAAGGTGTCCTTCGCGAAGAATAGGCGAGCTATCGGCAGCACCCTGAAAAAAATACAAATCCCTGCCCTAACTTACAAAGGGATCTACATCAGTGACACAACTACTCCCCCAGCAAATGTTGCTACCCACAGCCATTTGCTGCGTACATAAAAGGAGAAGGATGGTATCAGAGGTGTGCACTCTTCAGTGCGAGTTCAATTCTCGAACCGACTATAAACTGTTGGATTGTTGCATCACGTGCAGGGAATTACATCACATAAATCTAGCTGTCTCTGATTCAGACAATTAGCCCATCCATCCCTTCAACCTACCAAGCTCTAAGACAGGGTAGAAGTTTGAATGCTACACCAACATACATGGTGCCTAAGGCCGTAATCCCACTATTGCCCTCTCCCCATAAAAGGTACCTAACTGCTCCTGGGTTCACTAAATCATGAACCAGGTGTTCAGATAGGAACAACTATAGGGTGAGCAACTCTCGGGACGCCTTTTCGTGGTGGTTGTACCCCCCAACGCAAGTCGGGGGCCAAATCTTCCCCATTCTTCCCTGCTGCCCGGATTCGTCAGGGCAGCGCGTTCACGGTCAGAATGCCGATCGGTCCCCATGGACCGGTTCTTTCTCTTTCTTTCTTTCTTTCTCACTCACTCACTCACTCACTCACTCACTCACTCTCTCTCTCTCTCTCTCTCTCTCTCTCTCTGTCGCCACCTATCGGCCGTCGGTGCGTTGGGTGTAGCGTCATGGCGGCTGTGAGCAACTGCTCTGTGTTTTGGTGAGTCCGTCGTGAGGTTTCCCCCCTCTCCTGCCCTCCCCTGCCCCCCTCCCTCTCCTTTTCCATCCTGTGTGCCTTGGCATTTGTTTTCATCTGTTCTACACCTTTGCCTTCGAGAGAGAGAGGATTGTGAGCGGGCCCATTTTGGGTGCGGCCTACTCGCGTTGACGGCGCGTTGTAAGCCATTTCTGTGCTTATAATGCACGTTTATTTTTTACTTTAGTTCGTTTATTTAGGTTTGATACCCTCTTGTCCGGCTCGGACAAGCGGGGGGAGGGGGGGGGGTATTTTCGCCGGAATGGCGAATGCACGCTCTCGTCGCGATGACTTTGAAGGCTTAACCAGGAAGCACGCGTTTGTGTGCGTGCCTCCGGATGGAGTCCCTGTCGAGGACATCATCCTCGCTGTGGGGAGCATTGTTGGGGATGAAAATATACGTGCAGCTTCGCGTATGAACCAGAAAGTGGTGGTGTTCGTTTCGGACGAGGAACTCGTCCATGACGTGGTAAGTGCGGGAATAACCACGGAAAGCGGTCACTTTATGATGGCGTCGCCGCTATTAACTCCCGCGACGAGAGTGGTTATTTCTAACGTACCACCATTTATCCCAAATGACAAGTTAATGACCGTGCTATCACGGTACGGTAAAATGGTATCGAGGATTTCAACAATCCCTCTTGGGTGTCGGAATGAACGTGTTAAGCACGTAATGAGCTTCCGCAGACAGGTGTATATGGTCCTTCCAGACCGTGGGGACGACACAGGCCTCAACATCACTTTCAAAATTAATTTTGAAGAGGCAAATTTCCAGCTATACGCATCGTCCACCACCTTAACATGCTTTCAGTGTGGAGCGTATGGACATTTAAAACGTTCTTGTCCCAAAGCCTCGTGTGTCAGGTGTGGCAAGACAGGTCACACTGCCATAGTTTGTAAGGAGGAGGTTGCTCTGCTAATGAATACGCCCAGTGGGAGGGAGGTTAACGCTGCTCCACTAATGAATACTCCCAGTGGGAGGGAGGTTAACGTTGCTCCACTAATTGAGATTCCCAGTGGGGGGGAGGTTAACGCATTGCCACCGCTTAAAATTCCTAATGAGGGTGAATCCAGTGTTCCAAGCATGAACGTATTTATTCCTCCTCAGCAAAATGTTGAAATGGACACTGATAGTAAAGTGGGGACGAGTAAACGAAGGGCTCCGGATGATAGTGACTCATCTGGAGCAGGTAAAAAGGTTGTGCTCGATTTGCAGGTTGTTGGTGGAAAAACTCTTCAGGATGCACCTGGAATCTCTCTACAAAGCGTGGATCAAATAAATAAAGAGGAAAACCCAGAAAAGAGCATCAGGGTTCAGCCGCTAAAACAACGCGCTTCCATTACTTACACAGACGACGTTAATGATGTAAATAATTCAGGCCACGATACCGTGAATGGTGCATCATTGATCCAAGCGAATGTCGCCGAACAGGCTGACATCCATAATAAATCTGCCAATATAGCAGATAAGGGTGGGAACATAAATCCACAGGAATGTGGGAATAATGATTTCATGCCAATTGAGGAAATCAGTAATCAATGTGCTGATGTTTCCCAAACACAGCACTGCGTGGACCCCCCAGACAAGGGAAGGCTAGGTTGCATAGCAGGAGAAGAAAACGGTATTGACCCAGACCCCATTGGACCACTTTCTGATTTATCAGAATCGGAAGAGGAGGTGGAGGTAACAGCATTATCACAATTAATGGCAGATCAACCCCCAACCCCTCCCCATATTGTTCTCTCATTCCTCAATGAAACGTATAGACAGCGAAATGTCATCATTGGGGATCATTTCCCTGATTTGGCTCCCTTTATTCAGGCTGCAAAATTAGTCATAAAAAAATCTGAGGAACTAAACCTAACAAAATCGCAGTTTCATCGACTAAAGAAAATCATAACAAAGGCAAAGAGTGAGTACTCACAGTGTCAGACAAAATTTACTAATGAGTGATGAAGACGCTTAATCTAGCAACACTCAATATAAATGGCGGTGGGGCCAGTCACGTCCGCCAGATCCAAGTAAATAGTTTATTCAAACGGAAACAAGTTGATGTAATATTACTGCAAGAAACTCATATTATTGAGAAGGTTGAACATGACTGGTGCAGCATGTTCAAAGGTAAATGTTTCTTCAGTAATATGTCATCTGTATCTGCTGGAGTGGGGTTTTTGTTAAAACCAGGACTTGTACCTGAATCTTGCCTCTTTCAGGAGGTGATTCGGGGACGTTTTGCCTCCCTAGAATTGGTGATCAATAGCCTGAAGCTTATTATTTTTAATGTATATGCACCAAGTGAGAGTACTGACCGTAAAGCCTTCTTTACTGAAGTGATAAACCATTTAAATTTGTTTGACCCAAATCAGTGCATATGCATGGGGGGAGATTTCAATTGTACGCTAGAGCCCAAAATAGACAGAAATTCACCGGAACCACATCCCGAGTCCCATGGTGACCTCTCCCAGTTTCTTTCAGGTGGGGCTTTTTTGGATGTATGGCGATTGATGCACCCAAATGACCGGCAGTTTACATGGTGTCGATGCTTCAATGGCCAAGTATCCTTAGCGAGGCTTGACCGCTGGTACATCACCCCACGATTAAGGAATATTGTAACCTCCTCAACTATTACCCCTTCCATCTTCTCTGACCACCACATGGTCACGATGGGCCTATCTTTCCCTCAATTCAAACGGAGGAGCGCCTATTGGAAATTCAATACAAGTCTTTTGGATGATACCCTGTTTAAGGAAGCCTTTCGCATCCTATGGATAGCTATAGTTGGAAAAAAGCCCCTCTTTGCTTCCACTAACCTTTGGTGGGATAATATGAAAACTCATATACGACTGTTTTGTCAACAGTTTAATTCCCACATCACTCATGAAAGTCAAATCACATTGGCACGGTTGGAAACCGAAATTCTAAAACTGCAAAACAAAATGGCAGAGCAAGAAAATGAGACAAATTATAAATTGCTCCTTGAAAAAAGGACCCAACTCCGGGAACTATTACAGGAGAAGGCTGCAGGACTACTAGTTAGACTGAGAGTAAAAAGCATTAAAGTATCGGATAGTCCTAGCAAAGCCTTCTTTCACTTAGAAGCTGAAACGAAGCCTCCCCAGCTTATTTTATCAGTTAAGGACCCCAGTGGGAATGAAATTACAAGTTCTGATGGGGTAAAAATCACTATTAGAAAGTATTATTCTGAACTATTTGCTAAAAAAGATATATATGAGGATAAAATAAAATGTTTTACCTCCCATCTCCCAACCCTAACTGAGACTCAACGCCTGGAGCTGGATGTGCCTTTAAGCCTTGATGAGTTACAGCGTGCCCTGGTTGGAATGGAATCTGGAAAGGCTCCGGGAATTGATGGCCTGCCAGCTGAGTTTTACATGGATTTTGGGACATTTTGGGCCCGGAACTATTGATTGTATTCCAAGAATCCTTGCGAAAAGGTGTAATGCCACTAAGTCTAAGGAGAGCAGTGGTGAGTCTTCTCCCAAAGTCAGGAGATCTCCGGCGGATGGAGAATTGGAGACCGGTTTCAATAATGTGCACTGACTATAAAATGGTTTCGAAAGCAATGGCAAATCGTTTGAAAAAAGTCATTGGTGATCTGGTTTTACCTGATCAGACATTCTGCATCCCCAGTCGTTCGATTTACGACAACATTTTTTTCGTGCGGGATTTAATGTATGCTCGCCATGACCAAAATGATTTTGGAATATGTTTTCTAGACTTTGAAAAAGCCTTTGACAGCATTGACCATGTTTTCTTGTGCCATGTTCTTGAAGCATGTGGGTTTGGGGTAATTTTCAGGGCCTTTATAACTCTATTGTACACTGACATCTCCAGTGTAATTAAGGTGAACAATGAACTGGTTCCCCCCATAAAGGTTCAGAGGGGGGTACGGCAGGGTTGCCCAGTCTCAGGTTTGCTTTTTGCGTTAGCAATGGAGCCATTACTTTGCACACTGAGAAAGAATATCTCTGGCCTGACCTGTTTTCCTGGAAGCCCACCAATGACTATATCGGCCTATGCAGATGATGTTTGCGTCATTATAAAAAACCACCAAGACATTGTTGCTCTTGTAAAGTCCTTAAGAACCTTTTTCATGGCTTCATCTCTGAAGGTTAATTGGACGAAAAGCAAAGCTCTTTGGGTGCCATACCTTAATAGTTGCCTACCTGTCTCAACACATCTGCCTGCTCTTCCAGAAAACTTGGAGTGGAAAGCAGATGGTGTTGATTACCTTGGTGTGTCCCTGGGCTCTACACAATTTGAGAAAAGGAATTGGGAAGGTGTGACTGGAGAAATAGACAGGAGGCTGAACCTGTGGAAAAGAGCCCTACCGCACCTCTCATTTAAGGGCCGAGTCTTAGTGGCAAACAACTTGGTTGCTACAACGTTGTGGCATCGCTTTATTTGCCTGCAACCACCAGAAGTGCTGCTGGACAGGATACAGGCCAAACTTGTGGACTTTTTTTGGGGAGGCCATCATTGGCTGCGGCCAAGCGTAATATGCCATACTTCATCTGAAGGTGGTCAGAGCCTTGTTCACGTGAGATCCCGTCTCATGGCTTTTCGCCTGTGCTCCATTCAACGCCTCCTATTTGGTGAAAACCTGCCAAACCATGCCTTGGCTTGCCATATTTTACAGCAGGCGGGTAGACTCGGCTATGGTCTCGAAGTATTCCTGACTCACCTTAAGTACGTGAATACATCAATGCTCCCCATATTTTACCAGAGCCTTCTCAGTGCCTGGGAAAGACTTTCCGTGAGCCGTAAAGCGGACACTTATTCCCCAGGGATGCTCGAGGTTGAACCCCTGTTCTTCAATCCTCTCTTCCCTGATGTTCTCAAGAGTCGTCATTTGTGCCAACGCTTTATTGAGGCAGGCATAAACAAAGTATGGCACCTTCGGCCAAACTCTGGTGTCGGGTGGAGGAATGTGGAGGAAATTTCAACCTTGACGGCGATTCGGTCCAAGAGGACAATTGGAACGATTTTGAGGAAAGTTGTTCAAAAACGTCATCAGTTACAGAAACTTTGGACTTGGAATACTTTTGGACACCCCAACGAGTCCCCGTTTCCGAAACTGATTTTTGACTGCTTTCCCAAGGAACTTCCACCTGTTAGCACAGGGACAAGTGTATTGCACGCTGAGAGCAGCAAGAGCCTGTATAGGTGGTGGTTATCTCAAGTTCTTGGTATTCCTCCGCTAAATGGAGTAGCACGATGGAAGAGGCTACTCCCTGCCGGGCCCCCCAATGAACCTGTATGGGAATCGATGTATTGTAAGCTGATTAACAAAAGAACAGGTGATCTTCAGTGGCGCCTTGCCCACTGGATCATCCCATGCAATACATATGTATGGAATTTTGCCCCAATATCTGCATGTTGCCCCTTTTGTTCTGTAAATGAGGATGTTTTTCATTTTTTTATTGGTTGTGAAAGACTTTTTCCTTTATTTGAATGGTTAGACTTTGTGTCGTTCAAAATGAATTTCAGATTTACTTTTCGATCCTTTATTTTTGGGCTCAAAAAGAGACGGCAACACAACAAAGAATATGAACTGTTGTGCTTTTTTGTAGCTACAGCAAAGCTTGCTACTTACCTGTCCAGAAAGGAGAAGCGGAATGGTAAGCCCATTCATCAATGCAATGTCATGACGTTTTTCAATGCACTGTGTGCTGCAAGGCTAAAACATGAGTTTGAGTTTTCCAAGATCATGGGTGAAATTGATGGATTTGTAGAAAAATGGTGTTTGAAAAGTGTCTGTGAAGTCCGCCAAAACGAGTTGGTATTATTTTTCTCTTGATTGTTCATAATTTCTACACTTCGTAGTATTGCTGCAGAAGATTGCATTTGTTTTCGGTAAAATTTGAACTGATCAGCGCATGTATCTGTATTGTTTCCTCGCTTCATCGTTTTCTCTTGTTTTTGGCTTTGTTGATTTTATACACTGTACATCCATGCACTTTATATTTTTTGGAATAAAAGGACGTCAAAAGTCTCTCTCTCCCGAACTCTCTCTCTCTCTCTCTCTCTCTCGAACTCTGACGTGGCCCTGACTTTGTGATCTCTCTCCTTCGCTCTCTCTCTAACTCTGACGTGGCCCTGACTTTGTGATTCCCTCTCCTTCGCTCTCTCTCTAACTCTGACGTGGCCCTGACTTTGTGATTCTTTCTCCTTCCCTCTCTGTGTAACTCTGACGTGGCCCTGACTTTGTGATTCCCTCTCCTTCGCTCTCTCTCTAACTCTGACGTGGCCCTGACTTTGTGATTCCCTCTCCTTCCCTCTCTCTCTAACTCTGACGTGGCCCTGACTTTGTGATTCCCTCTCCTTCCCTCTCTCTCTAACTCTGACGTGGCCCTGACTTTGTGATTCCCTCTCCTTCCCTCTCTCTCTAACTCTGACGTGGCCCTGACTTTGTGATTCCCTCTCCTTCCCTCTCTCTCTAACTCTGACGTGGCCCTGACTTTGTGATTCCCTCTCCTTCGCTCTCTCTCTAACTCTGACGTGGCCCTGACTTTGTGATTCCCTCTCCTTCGCTCTCTCTCTAACTCTGACGTGGCCCTGACTTTGTGATTCCCTCTCCTTCCCTCTCTCTCTAACTCTGACGTGGCCCTGACTTTGTGATTCCCTCTCCTTCGCTCTCTCTCTAACTCTGTCGTGGCCCTGACTTTGTGATTCCCTCTCCTTCGCTCTCTCTCTAACTCTGACGTGGCCCTGACTTTGTGATTCCCTCTCCTTCCCTCTCTCTCTAACTCTGACGTGGCCCTGAGTTTGTGATTCCCTCTCCTTCGCTCTCTCTCTAACTCTGACGTGGCCCTGACTTTGTGATTCCCTCTCCTTCCCTCTCTCTCTAACTCTGACGTGGCCCTGACTTTGTGATTCTCTCTCCTTCCCTCTCTCTCTAACTCTGTCGTGGCCCTGACTTTGTGATTCCCTCTCCTTCGCTCTCTCTCTAACTCTGTCGTGGCCCTGACTTTGTGATTCCCTCTCCTTCGCTCTCTCTCTAACTCTGACGTGGCCCTGACTTTGTGATTCCCTCTCCTTCCCTCTCTCTCTAACTCTGACGTGGCCCTGACTTTGTGATTCCCTCTCCTTCGCTCTCTCTCTAACTCTGACGTGGCCCTGACTTTGTGATTCTCTCTCCTTCCCTCTCTCTCTAACTCTGTCGTGGCCCTGACTTTGTGATTCCCTCTCCTTCGCTCTCTCTCTAACTCTCTCTCTCTCTCTCTCTCTCTCGATCTCTCTCTCTCTCTCTCTCTCGAACTCTGACGTGGCCCTGACTTTGTGATTCTCTCTCCTTCCCTCTCTCTCTAACTCTGACGTGGCCCTGACTTTGTGATTCCCTCTCCTTCCCTCTCTCTCTAACTCTGACGTGGCCCTGACTTTGTGATTCCCTCTCCTTCCCTCTCTCTCTAACTCTGACGTGGCCCTGACTTTGTGATTCCCTCTCCTTCCCTCTCTCTCTAACTCTGACGTGGCCCTGACTTTGTGATTCCCTCTCCTTCCCTCTCTGTCTAACTCTGACGTGGCCCTGACTTTGTGATTCCCTCTCCTTCCCTCTCTCTCTAACTCTGTCGTGGCCCTGACTTTGTGATTCCCTCTCCTTCCCTCTCTCTCTAACTCTGACGTGGCCCTGACTTTGTGATTCTCTCTCCTTCCCTCTCTCTCTAACTCTGACGTGGCCCTGACTTTGTGATTCCCTCTCCTTCCCTCTCTCTCTAACTCTGACGTGGCCCTGACTTTGTGATTCCCTCTCCTTCCCTCTCTCTCTAACTCTGACGTGGCCCTGACTTTGTGATTCTTTCTCCTTCCCTCTCTCTCTAACTCTGACGTGGCCCTGACTTTGTGATTCTCTCTCCTTCCCTCTCTCTCTAACTCTGTCGTGGCCCTGACTTTGTGATTCTCTCTCCTTCCCTCTCTCTCTAACTCTGACGTGGCCCTGACTTTGTGATTCTTTCTCCTTCCCTCTCTCTCTAACTCTGACGTGGCCCTGACTTTGTGATTCTCTCTCCTTCCCTCTCTCTCTAACTCTGACGTGGCCCTGACTTTGTGATTCCCTCTCCTTCCCTCTCTCTCTAACTCTGTCGTGGCCCTGACTTTGTGATTCCCTCTCCTTCCCTCTCTCTCTAACTCTGTCGTGGCCCTGACTTTGTGATTCCCTCTCCTTCCCTCTCTCTCTAACTCTGACGTGGCCCTGACTTTGTGATTCTTTCTCCTTCCCTCTCTCTCTAACTCTGACGTGGCCCTGACTTTGTGATTCTCTCTCCTTCCCTCTCTCTCTAACTCTGACGTGGCCCTGACTTTGTGATTCCCTCTCCTTCCCTCTCTCTCTAACTCTGACGTGGCCCTGACTTTGTGATTCTTTCTCCTTCCCTCTCTCTCTAACTCTGACGTGGCCCTGACTTTGTGATTCCCTCTCCTTCCCTCTCTCTCTAACTCTGACGTGGCCCTGACTTTGTGATTCTCTCTCCTTCCCTCTCTCTCTAACTCTGACGTGGCCCTGACTTTGTGATTCCCTCTCCTTCCCTCTCTCTCTAACTCTGACGTGGCCCTGACTTTGTGATTCCCTCTCCTTCCCTCTCTCTCTAACTCTGTCGTGGCCCTGACTTTGTGATTCTTTCTCCTTCCCTCTCTCTCTAACTCTGACGTGGCCCTGACTTTGTGATTCCCTCTCCTTCCCCTCTCTCTATCTCTGTCGTGGCCCTGACTTTGTGATTCTTTCTCCTTCCCTCTCTCTCTAACTCTGACGTGGCCCTGACTTTGTGATTCCCTCTCCTTCCCTCTCTCTCTAACTCTGACGTGGCCCTGACTTTGTGATTCCCTCTCCTTCCCTCTCTGTCTAACTCTGTCGTGGCCCTGACTTTGTGATTCCCTCTCCTTCCCTCTCTCTCTAACTCTGACGTGGCCCTGACTTTGTGATTCTTTCTCCTTCCCTCTCTCTCTAACTCTGACGTGGCCCTGACTTTGTGATTCTCTCTCCTTCCCTCTCTCTCTAACTCTGTCGTGGCCCTGACTTTGTGATTCCCTCTCCTTCCCCCTCTCTCTATCTCTGTCGTGGCCCTGACTTTGTGATTCTCTCTCCGTCCCTCTCTCTCTAACTCTGTCGTGGCCCTGACTTTGTGATTCTTTCTCCTTCCCTCTCTCTCTAACTCTGACGTGGCCCTGACTTTGTGATTCTCTCTCCTTCCCTCTCTCTCTAACTCTGTCGTGGCCCTGACTTTGTGATTCCCTCTCCTTCCCCCTCTCTCTATCTCTGTCGTGGCCCTGACTTTGTGATTCTCTCTCCTTCCCTCTCTCTCTAACTCTGTCGTGGCCCTGACTTTGTGATTCCCTCTCCTTCCCCCTCTCTCTATCTCTGTCGTGGCCCTGACTTTGTGATTCCCTCTCCTTCCCCCTCTCTCTATCTCTGTCGTGGCCCTGACTTTGTGATTCTTTCTCCTTCCCTCTCTCTCTAACTCTGTCGTGGCCCTGACTTTGTGATTCTTTCTCCTTCCCTCTCTCTCTAACTCTGACGTGGCCCTGACTTTGTGATTCTCTCTCCTTCCCTCTCTCTCTTCCTCTGTCGTGGCCCTGACTTTGTGATTCTCTCTCCTCCCCTCTCTCTCTAACTCTGTCGTGGCCCTGACTTTGTGATTCCCTCTCCTTCCCTCTCTCTCTAACTCTGACGTGGCCCTGACTTTGTGATTCCCTCTCCTTCCCTCTCTCTCTATCTCTGTCGTGGCCCTGACTTTGTGATTCCCTCTCCTTCCCTCTCTCTCTATCTCTGTCGTGGCCCTGACTTTGTGATTCCCTCTCCTTCCCTCTCTCTCTAACTCTGTCGTGGCCCTGACTTTGTGAAGGCGGGGGTACACCATCCGAGATGTGGGGGATCTCTGGGTCGCTTCTGAGAGATCAATCGGCTGTCTCCATGCTGCGGGCTTGTTCAAGAGAACTGTCCAGGACTATACAACAACAACAACCAACAACAACAACTAAAAGGCAAAACCCAAACAAATATTGGGAGCTAGATAGTCTTGCCATTCTTGGGGTTTTTTTTGTTTTTTTTTAAAGTCCACCATCTACTAATGCATAAGCAACTCCATGAGATACTGGGGAAAAAGCCATCAGGATATGTTTTTAATGACAGTTCACTATTTTCTGGTGTTTAGTACTATATAATCTCTATATATAAAGGAGGAGTGTGTGTGTGTGTGTGTATGTGTGTGTGTGTGTGTGTGTGTGTGTGTGTGTGTGTGTGTGTGTGTGTGTGTGTGTGTGTGTGTGTGTGTGTGTGTGTGTGTGTGTGTGTCTGGATGTCCGGTTGTCCGGATGTCCGCTTATAACTCAAGAACTACACATCGGAGAAAAGTTTTAGACACAGATTCGGAATCAGCATAAAATCCCTGTGGTTTTAGGCTACGTTTTATTTTAATATCAATGGTTTAAAAAAACCGCGTCAGCTGCAATTCCATGGTGTAGTTTGTGGCGGTGATAGACGTTCGGGGTGTATTGCAATGGTTTGCCGGGTTTGGCTGTGGGTCCAGAATAGCTCCCATTTCCTTATGTTCTTCCACTTTTATTTTGATTCTTCTGTTACAACGCCTTCCTTATCTACCTTATATCCCCCCGACGAGGCCTCTACATAATTTCATGCGGCAGAATTTCGTGCATTTTAAGTGAAAGAAGTGAGACGAAGTTGTAGGAGGAAGAAGAAACGCGGTCACTGTTGGAGCCTCGATCGTGAGTGGAAATGGCGGGAATTGCGTTTGTATCGCAAAGTAAAGGATCTGCATTCATTTCTGAACTTGCATTGGTGGATTGTTATACATATGCATTATTTTTCATGAAAAAACTTTATGTTGAACTTGAAGGCTCCAAGCACGGACTATATATATATAGCCCTCATTGAGGTAAAAATAAAAGCAAAAAGCCTGCTATCGCTTGCCAAGCTAGCCGTTCTCCACTCCCCCCTTCCCTCCCCCCTCCCCTCCCCCCTCCCCTCCCCCCTCCCCTCCCCCCTCCCTTCCCCCCTCCCCTCCCCCTCCCCTCCCCCCTCCCCTCCCCACTCCCCCCTCCCCTCCCCACTCCCCCCTCCCCTCCCCACTCCCCCCTCCCCTCCCCACTCCCCCCTCCCCTCCCCCCTCCCCCCTCCCCTCCCCCCTCCCCCCTCCCCTCCCCCCTCCCCCTCTCCCTCCCCTCCCCCTCTCCCTCCCCCCCCCACTCCCCTCCCCCCTTCCCCTCCCCTCCCCCTCCCCTCCCCCTCCCCTCCCCCCATTCCACTCCCCCTCCCCTCCCCCCTCCCCGCTCACCTCCCCCCCTCCCCTCCCCCTCCCCCCTCCCCCCTCACCTCCCCTTCCCCCTCCCCTCCCCCTCCCCCCTCCCCCCTCACCTCCCCTTCCCCCTCCCCCTCACCTCCCCCCTCCCCCTCACCTCCCCCCTCCCCCCCACCTCCCCCCTCCCCCTCACCTCCCCCCTCCCCCCTCCCCCTCACCTCCCCCCTCCCCCTCACCTCCCCCCTCCCCCTCCCCCCTCGCGTCCCCCTCCCCCCTCACCTCCCCCCCTCCCTCCTCCCCTCTCCTCCCCCCCCTCCCCTCTCCTCCTCCCCCTCCCTCCTCTTCTCCCCTCTCCTCCTCCCCCTCCCTCCTCTTCTCTCCTCTCCTCCTCCCCCTCCCTCCTCTTCTCCCCTCCCCCCCTCTTCTCCCCTCCCCCCCTCTTCTCCCCTCCCCACCCTCTCCTCCCCTCCCCCCCCCCGTTCCCCTCCCCTCCCCTTCCTCCTCCCCTCCCTTCCCCCGCCCGGCAATGCCGGGTACTTCCCATGGCCAGCTGTACGTGGGCTGCTCGAGGGTTGGAAAACCAAGCAATATTTATGTCTTGGCACCAAGTAAGAAAACCAGAAATGTTGTCTACCAAGAGGTTTTGAGAAATTTAAAATTGACAAAACGTCATGTAGGAAATGTACTGTGATATTGCTCTAAAATATACATGTTCTTTTCATCATATATTTGTATTATTCTTATTCAACCCGGGCGAAGCCGGGTACCTCAGCGAGTATATATATATATATACAGACTTGGCATTTAATATGGAATATTTTTTTTGTGGGGGTGAACTTACTTTTCAAGATGTCTTAGAACCAAAAGTTCATTGGAATTATGTTGAAATTATTCTAAATTTTGTTAATGTCGCGAGACATTCTCGATCAGACAAGACCATCTCGATCAAGACCTTGAAAAAAAAAAATAATGTGACCTTGAAAAGAAACAAAAACCACATTTGACATTTCAAAGCAAATAAATTGATCCTTGAAAGTGATGTAAACTGATATCGAACTCAATTCACAGACAGTACTGTGTTAAACATCTGTGCGTTTTCCAGAACGGATGACCTGGAGGAATCCCTCTTTATTTTGCACATTAGCGAAAAAAATTTTTAACAAAAGTTAAATTACGACTGGGATTACGGACAGTAAAATTACAGTTCAGTACTTCGTGTAACCCCACGAGCATTTAGGAGAGCGCGTACACGTTGAGGCATGCTGTTAACGAGACTTGCCAAGGTTTGGACAGGAAACACTTGCCATGCAGTGACAATAGCCTGCTGCAATTCACGCACAGAGGCAGGCTGCTGGTCCAAGTGGTCGATTTGACGCGTTAATTCTGCCCACAAGTTCTCGATCGGATTCATATCCGGGGACATGGCAGGCCACTCCATATGCTCTACACCACGGTCAGCAAGAAAGTGTTGGATCATGCGAGCACGATGAGGCCATGCATTGTCATCTTGGAAGACAAAGTTTCCTCGAAAGGCTACACGAGCAAATGGAAGCAATGTTTCTTCCAGAATGGCCCTGTACTTGAACTGGTTCAGGTTTCCATTCAGAACAACCAGGTCAGTTTTGCCCCCTGCATGAAAAGCAGACCAAACGGTCACCCCACCACCTCCAGCTTGGACTCTTGGCACTATACAATCTTTGATGTAGGCTTCATGCACTTGTCTGCGCACTCGGACGCGGCCATCTTGACGATAGACCAGAAATCTAGACTCGTCACTGCAGATCACGTGATTCCAGTGTCCTGGCTGCCATTGACGGTGCTCTCTGGCCCACTGCAATCGGTGCTGGCGGTGTTGTCTGGTAAGGCGTGGCTTTCTCAGGGGACGCCTGGCACGATAGCCTCCTTGAACCAGTCGTTGGTCGACTAGCCTTCTGGATACAGGCATATTTGTCAGTTGCTGCCACTCAGCCCTAAGCCGATTAGCTGACTTGGTATGGCCATTGAGGACTAACCGGTGCAGCTGGCGATCATCCCTCCTTGTGGTTCTGCGGGGACGTCCTGGCCTCGGTATTGGAGTAGGGACACCCCTCTGAGCATTTCGTTTCAGGATCTTTGACACCTGACCTTGAGTGATGCCATACTGCCGAGCAATAGCATGCTGTTTCATGCCGGAATTTCGTAAAGTCACCACTCCATGACAAACAGCATTGTCGAGTTGACGGACTATCTCCAGAGGAAGCGGCAATAACTTTTTGAGACGTGCAGCAGTTGTTTTCCACTAATACAGAACGCAACAACCCTTGTATACCCGACTGTGAAGCCAATCATCAAATGCACTTGTCCGTACATTTTGCCACGCCACCTGTGATATAATCCTGTTGTTGACTTCTTGCTGCGACAGACAATCAGTGACATGGTTCTTTTAACAAATAAATCACCAAAGTGTAAAAGAAACTCACCAGATTGATATACTGAGTTAAAAAAGTAAACCCAAGTCAAGAAGAAAAAAAAATGCCATATTAAATGCCAAGTCTGTATATATATATATATACAGTCATGTGAAAAAGTAAGTACACCACATGTAAAGTTATGACTTTTTTAACATATTTCAACATACAGCTATCTGATCTTCAATTCAACAATATTGATAGATAAAGGTGATATAATATAACAAATATCATGAAACATTTACATTTTGTAGTCCATTGTATCATTTAAATAAACATAAATGCAAATTTCGCATGTGGAAAAAGTAAGTACACCCTTGGCTCTAATGGGTGGTATTGAACCCTTTGGCAGAAACAACCTCAAGTAGGCGTTTCTTACAACTGTCTACCAGTCTCTGACATCGACTGGGAGAAATTTTTGCCGACTCCTCCATGCAGAATTCTTTCAGCTGTGCGATGTTTGAGGGGTTTCTTGCATGCACAGCTCGTTTCAAATCCCCCCACAACATCTCGATGGGATTTAGATCCGAGCTTTGACTTGGCCATTCCAGAACCCTCCATTTCTTTCTTTTCAGCCATTCCTTGGTGGATTTACTGGTATGCTTAGGGTCATTGTCATGTTGCAAGGTCCACCTTCGGTTGAGCTTCAACTTTCCGACAGATGGCCTCACATTATCCTCAAGCACCCTCTGGTACAATGAAGAATTCATCGTGGATTATATGATGGTGAGCTGCCCCAAACCATAATATTTCCACCACCATGCTTTACAGTTGGTATCAGGTTCTTGTGGTCAAATGCTGTCTTTGGGTTTCGCCAAACATGTCTTCTGGTACTGTGGCCAAATAGCTCTACCTTTGACTCATCTGTCCAGAGCACATTGTTCCAGAAGTGCTGGTCTTTTCCGAGGTGTTCATTGGCAAACTTTCGTCTTGCCCTGATGTTCTTTCTGGACAGCAAAGGTTTCCTCCTGGCACACCTCCCATGTAGATCAAATTTGTGCAGCCTCTTTCTAATGGTAGACTCGTGCACTTTGACATCAACAGTGGCAAGAGCTACCTGTCGGTCCCGTGATGACATTCTGGGGTTCTTTAAGACTTATTTCAGCATCTTGCGGTCTGCTCTCGGGCTGAACCTGCTGGGGCAGCCTGGCCTGAACAAGTTGGCAGTTGTTTGTAATCTTCTCCACTTGTAGATGATCTTCCGGACAGTCGAATGATTGATTTCAAATTGTTTGGAGATCTTTTCAAATCCCTTCCCCGACTCGTAGGCATCTATAACCTTCTTTCTGAAGGCATCAGAGAGCTCTTTTGATCGAGGCATGGTGACGCCACACACTTCAACAACAAAGAGCAAACCAAACTAAATGTCTGAGGTTTAAATAAGACAGGTTCCTCCAAGATCCTCTCTAATGATGTTCTAATCATTTGCACCTGAGCTGGTGCACCTGATTCAAATTTTATCTATTTGAAGTAGTGATAAATGTAGGGGTGTACTTACTTTTTCCACATGCGAAATTTGCATTTATGGTTATTTAAATTATACAATGGACGACAAAATGTAAATGTTTCATGATATTTGTTGTATTATATCACCTTTATCTATCAATATTGTTGAAATGAAGTTCAAATAGCTGTATGTTCAAATATGTTGAAAAAGTCAAAACTTTACATGGGGTGTACTTACTTTTTCACGTGACTGTATATATATATATATATATTGTTGCGGATCTCCGGCATCGGCTCTCCCCTTATCAAGGGCGGGTTAATCCCCTTGTCTTTTTATCTAGCCGACCCGAGTCCTGGGGGTTATAACGTACTTCCCGGCCCGGCATTAGGTAGGGTTTGTTAGGCCTAGGGGTTCACGACTACCTAATTACTAACGCCGGCCGGAAACGAGGGAATAACTCCCGCTCGAACCATGGATATGATGGAAACTGCCGAGCGGATAGCAATCCGCGATCCAAGCTATTAACAAATGACTAAACCCGATTCTAAGCGGTTGCGATCGTGCCACGTTTACCCAATGAGAGAAAGGACGGATGCGATCGGATAAGAGGAAACCAAGAAAGAACAAGGCCATTTTTTACAAATATACAGAAAGGAGAGGAAACAAAAGAATGTGCAGGATAGGAAGAGGAAGAAGCAGCACACAGGGCAGTCTTATGGCAGTCTTAACTTAATACCCAGGACAAACATACACACTCACACGGGGATTGTAGATGGTATGGTGGAAGGTCCGGTGATGGGGTCCAGGCTCCGGTCAGCTCCAGTCCAGACTCCGGTCCAGTGGGCGAAACCCGGCAGGCAGCTCCAAGTGTAGTTGAACGCGACCGGACAATTATTATAACGGGGAGAAGCTGGTATGCTGCGTACGTAATATGTGCACACTTGTGCCAAACACCCTCTCTCTCCCCCAATGTCCTCTTTAACAAGCGGCCCTATTCTTCTCAGTCCTTCTCCAAGCCACCCTTCCAACACGTCCTCTTTAACAAATGCCGGCGCATGAGTCTCTTGTAATGCGCACCAATCCTTCTCCACGTAAGTCCCCTTACAACGCGCGTGCCTCCAACAAGTCCTGTGAAAGGCCTTTGCGCTCACTTATATATCTCCACCAGCAAAACGCCCCGCGAGCCCAAAACCATGCCTGTCGGCGATGTCCCTTTAGCCCTGGTTGGCTGGAGAGGGCTTACCGGCTCCGCCTTTGATGGCTGGATGACGTGGCCACACCTTCTTCTTGGCATTCCGCCCCCTTTCTCGGGCCTCACCGCGTGGCTTATGTCGGCGTTTGGACGGAAGCCCAGCGAGGCTGCGAACGCTGCTAACAAAGGCGTGTAACAAATTGGGAGAGCCACAGGGCAGACTGGAGGGCGCGTAATGGCGTCTCTTGGAGAGGGAGGTTGCAAACTGAACGGAATGGGGCCTACTTCTTATTTGATTGACACAATGCAGATTCAACTATTGGAAACATGGCCTTATCTAAAACACATACTAATGAAATAACTTGAATCCTATGGTGGCCTTCGTGTTCCTTGTGGACTAACTAGGGGTGCTACCTTTAACCTTTAATGATGTTGCATTTATTTACACAAGTGAGGGTTCTCAAAACCGCAACACTGCTCCCCCCCCCCCCCCTTTTCCAGGCTCGTCCCGAGCCGAAACAAAAGGGCTATCTTTTAAAATAATGTGACACTTAGGTGTGGTTACCCTCTACTTTTAACCTCACCCTGAGTGCGACAGTTTTAACACTAAATATGTCCCCCCTGCTGCGTTGCGTCCCATCTAACTGACTCACGCCCACAATTAACCGAATTATGGAATGGTATTCAAACTACACATAGAGCCGGTGGGGAGCATTATTTACAAGACACTAATAATTTGATTATTTACAAAACTAGGACCCAGGACCTGTCTTTTGTGGGAAAAAGAGAAGATGTTTGGATAAGAGGAAATGCCATTGCCATGCACTGCACCGATACACCATACCCATATGTACCAATATGCACCATAATAAAAAAATGTTCCAAAAAGCACCATCATGAAAATGCACCAAACATTTCAAAAATAATAAAATGATGAATGATGTCTTCTTGCTTCTCTGCTGGGCCGATGCATCTTGCTAGATCTTCTTGCTTGATGTTTTTAATAAAAAGGGCACAAACCGCGTCCGCTTTTTTATTTATGGCCAACAGGGCCAACTAGGGTGGTCCACTGCTGGGCATAGATGCCACTTAAAACAGTGGTCCGCAAGCCAGATACCGCTGGCACAAAGGTCTTTCCAGGCAGAGGTGCCAGGCCACAGAACGTGTGGTCCATATGGTGCATCAGTGCAGGCAGGAGGCAGCAAGGGTGCGGGCGCACAATTCACGGCACCTGCACACTCCCCTCGGACACAAAAGAACATGGTCCATGAGTGGGGAAGGAAGACAAGGCAGAGGTTAGCAGGGGGCAAGAGCGCAAGGGTACACATAAAAACAAGGCAATGCAAGATGAGGGGCACGGGAGAGCGAGCTGAGAAAGCTCGTCCCTAGCCATACGTCACCCTCCATGTCCATCTACTCTACCCTTGCCCTTCCCCGTATTTACACAATTTACAAATTTACCAATTCGTCTCTACGTTTTGTCTTTCCCATCCCCTCTAATCCAAATTTGTCACCAATCCCTCCTAAGGAGGAAGAGATGGAATAACCACAATGTCTCACCCACGTCAAGATGCGTCTTACATTCCCAACACTTGCCAAAACCTGGTGTGGAGTTCTATCACCCTCGGTGAGTGGATGCGGATGGTGCGAAGAGATTTTCTCCTATCTATCCTTCTAATTGACATTAACTCACTTTACTCTACCCGGGGTCTTGCCCTGCCAATCCATTGGCCATCATTAAACTATGTGGTTCTAAAAACCAATTCCCATTGACCATACTGTGGCGTGCTCCCAATTTTGGGGTCTCACTCCCCCGATTTTTCTATACTGTGCCCTCGCACAATTTCGGAGCTGGGTCGTGTGGCTCTCCTAGCAGGTCCTACTGATCTGCGCATCTCCGCCCCTGAACGTCGCCACCCGAGCTTGCCTAGCTCCTCACACTAACATACCTGGGGAAGGCCCTCCCTGGCACTTACCCCCTCGATGCCCCCTCTGGCATTGGGCTACCCGGATCCTCTCCTGGGATCCTCGGGCCCCGCTGAACTCTACTTGAACTGAACACTGACTCTAACTGGCTCCCAGAGCCTACCTGCGGCCTCACCAGGCCGACAGACTACCAGTGGCAGAGTGCTCAACCAACCATACGTACTAATTAAGCCACACGCCCAGCCATTCCACACACTAATGCACCCATCCAAGCAGTACTCTGCTACTTTCCGCACCACAGATGTCAATATCCAACCAAAATTTACCTACTCCCTCTACCTAACTTTAAACTACCCTCCCCTGGTACTCGTGAAGGGGTCCAACCTTCCCCCATCCACTCCTTCGAACCATGCACTTCACACTACTCATTCCACACTCCATTTACTCCACACCATTTATTCCACACAACCCTTCTCCACTTGCACACCATGCAAGTCAATCACTCAACACAATGACACACATCCTCAATACTCCATTCATAAACTTTTACACACACACATCATTCTCGAGCATTTCCTCATCCGCTCAGATTTTCCCACGCTCAATTCCTCATTTCAACATGCTCACCAGCAAAACACTCATTCAATTCCTTATTTAATAAACTAAACTCCATACACACAGCATCATTTAAACTAACTACTCCCTTCTAATACTAGTGCTCCCGGTCATCCCTTATACTAAGCACTCCCTCGTCATTATCATCCAACTACTCTACTCTACGTCCCCACTACCTGTACAATGTCACTACTTAAATCTCAAGTCTCCTAAAGTCATTTCTAGGTCCCTATACATTTATCCTAACCCTCCCGGGCTAGTTTGTACCGCCAATCCCCATAAACCTATAGCTCCTCTGCCCCAAAAGTGAGAGTAATGTGAATGGTAAAACTACCATCCATCACTACTGCTACCAAATGTCCATTACCCTCGAGCTTCTCGTGCGGGAATACATTTTTACTGCTCGGCTTCGAAAAACCAAGCAATGCGTGCGGATGGTCAGTCTCCTGTAGGTTGGGTCCGTCCGGCATTTACGATTCTGGGGAGGAGGCATACTCAGGCGAAGGTTCCAAGGTCCATCTCGGGGCAGAACCTTTCGGTCTCCGGCCCAATGACCCAACCTCACCCGGTCGGAGCACTGCCCCCACCAGGGGGCGAAGGTCCGACCTGGCCTTTCTCCCCCGGAATCGTGCCGCTCGCCGCTACGACGTGGCACCGACCATACAGGGCAGAGCCCGGCCCGAATCGTGCACGGCGCTCCTTGCGAGAGCGACGCGGCAACGATCCCCGCCGGCAACCGCAGCATACAAAGAACACCACGCCCCGAGAGCTCGCGTCGGCTATCCGTCAGCCTAAACCCTGCCCTGGTTAGCGTCGATGCTCGACTCGCATGCTCACACCACGCGCTCCTTTCTTTACTCGCACATCCCATACACTCCGTCAATTCCGCCACCGCACTCTCTCGTGCACACCACCCAGACACACTCACACACTCCGTTACACACTTCTCTCGCGCACACCCTGGTGCACTCTCCTCCATTACGTACTCTGTAACACTCGTGGGTGTGCACTCTTGCATGCACCCACGTCCCACTCAGCGCACACCTACCCCCGGGTGTGCAATCTCCTGTCGCATGCCCAATCACGTGCTCCGGTGTGCATCCCCGCACTCTCGCCTCAACCAACTCAGGTGTGCATCCTCGCACACTCTCTCCATCCATCTCACCCTCTGTGTCACTCTCACTCCCATACTCTGCATTCACGCCTCGGCGCACACTTTTTCCTCACACGTGCACCATTCTCTTTCATACACCTCTCCACGGACCTTCTACAAGCGCCCGGGTGACGTCTGGATCCCAAGCGCGCGAAAAATCCTCTCGCGCCAAACCTTTTCGTGCCATATACCACCCTACTCACCTTGGCACTTCCTCGCTCCTCCACCACCTGCAAACTTTCCATTTGGTTATGCAGCACGACATCACGATGTGAATCCAAACTTTGCGCGCATTCCATCACTTTCTCCTGTTTAATTCCTATCTCTGCCGTCTCTCCAATTTCAATTTCGACTATAGGTAATTCATTTTCCTTATTCAGCCCGACGACCGCTGGCGCTAATAAAATCAAATTTTCTAATTCTGCGGTCGTCGGCTTTCCCATACCCCGGGTCGC